>NC_079189.1:549780313-550080313 GCF_029499605.1 Hyla sarda
TACAACATAAATAAAAAAAATAAAAAAAGTTGGCGACAGTGCCCATTTAACCATTACAAATATAACAAAGCCATTAGAGTGCAGCTTGCTGGATCTTGTAGCGACTAAACATTATTGTTATTCCAGATAAGATGTTAGCCCCCACCGGCTGCAGGTTTTTGTCCCTTTGTTTATACACAGCACATACGCTGCTGCACATATCACTTCCTCATATACAGTATAGATAAAATATATCAGAGAAGCCTATATCTTCCATGTCTGCATATATCTCTTCTCCTGAAGAGCTGCTAATCTTTGGGTTGATTTTCTGAATGATTAATACAAGCACGGGAAGGAGAACTTGTACATACGCCATGTAGTAGGATCCCGTCATTGACCGTATCGCCATCTTCCTGGAGATGAATGGACGGGGGATCCAGGGTCTCGGCTGTGTTTCTGACCTGTTCTCTGCCGCTGTGTTTACACATGAACGCTGCCAGCTAACCTCCTGTACATGTGATCTTCAATAAGAATGCCAGATGACAATGAATAATCCAGGCATCACGTGGTGCAGATCCAGAGGGCAACAGAGAACAGTATATAAGCAGCATCAGAGCCCCGGCCTGAGAGTAGGTGCACCAAGGGACACAGAATTACGCATACCATCCCACCTTGTGACTGGCATGGTCCCCTACATGGCAACACCTGACGTCACTGTAAACCTAGAACGTGTCGGCAGATAAGAACCATTTCATACCAAAAAGTATCTGATGTATACTGCGGAAACCCTATAGGCTTTAATAGGCCAAAAAAAGGCTACCACCAACTAGGTTTGGCCTGTTTTGCCCCGACGTGTTTTATTTAACCCCTTAAAGGGGTATTCCAGGCAAAAACTTTTTTTTTTATATATATATCAACTGGCTCCGGAAAGTTAAACAGATTTGTAAATTACTTCTATTAAAAAATCTTAATCCTTCCAATAGTTATTCGCTTCTGAATTTTTGTGTCTAACTGCTCAATGATGATGTCACGTCCCGGGAGCTGTGCATGATGAGAGAATATCCCCATAGGAGCTGGACAGCTCCCGGGACGTGAGTCATCAGAAAGCAGTTAGACAGAAAACAGCAACTCAACTTCAGAGGCTAATAACTATTGGAAGGATTAAGATTTTTTAATAGAAGTAATTTACAAATCTGTTTAACTTTCCGGAGCCAGTTGATATATAAAAAAGTTTGTGCGTGGAATACCCCTTTAAGGACTCAGTTTTTCCGTTTTTTGCATGTTTTTTACTCCTCCCCTTTTAAAAATCATAACCCTTTCAATTTTGCACCTACAGACTCATATGATGGCTGTTTTTTTGCACCACCAATTCTACTTTGTAATGACATCAGTCATTAAAAAAAGCCATTTTGTAACTTTTAGGGGCTTCCGTTTCTACGCAGAGCATTTTTTGGTAAAAATGCCACCTTCTCTTTATGCTGTAGGTCCATCCAGTTAAAATGATACTCTACTTACATAGGTTTGATTTAGTCTTACTTCTGAAAAAAATAACAAAACTCACGAAAAACATTTAACATTGTCCTCTTCTGACCCCTATAACTTAATTTTTCCGCATACGGATATGTATGAGGGCTAATTTTTTGCCCCGAGATCTTTAGTTTTTATCAGTACCATTTTTCTTTTGATCTGACTTTTTATTCCTTTTTTTCTATTTTTTAATAAAAAGTGACCAAAAATACGCTATTGTGGAGCTTGGAATTTTTTTTTTACGTGTACGCCATTGACCATGCAGTTTAATTAACAATATATTTTTACAGATCGGACATTTACGCACGCAGCGATACCACATATGTTTATATTTATTTTTGTTTTACACTTTTTTTCAAATGGGAAAAGGGGAGTGAGTCAAACTTTTATTAGGGAAGGGGTTAAATCATCTTTATTAACTTTTTTATTTTTTGTAATGTTATAGCCCCTATACGGGAATATAACATGCAGTACATTGATTGCAGACACAAATCAATGCTATGCCATAGCATTGCATTGATCAGTGTTATCGGCAATCGATTGCTCAAGCCTGGATCTCAGGCTCTGAGCAATCAATCGCCGATCGGAAACCAAGGAGGGCGGTAGGAACCCTCATCGTGTGTCCTCAGCTGATCGGAACACTGTGGTTTCACCGCAGTGGTCCCGATCAGCCCGACTGAACTGTCGGGATGTTTTTTTTTAGTTTTTACATTTTAGACATGGCAATCAACTTTGATCGCCGCCTCTAAGGGGTTAATACCGGACATCAATGCAAACTGATGTCCAGTATTAGCCATGGGTCCTGGCTACCGTTAGCCGCCGGGACCGACCCGATATGACGGGGGCGCAGGGCATGCAGGTATGCCCTGCGTCCTTAAACGGGTAGTCCAGTGTTGAAAAACCTATCCCCTATCCTAAGGATAGGGGATAAGTTTGAGATCGAGGGGGGTCCGACCGCTGGGGCCCCCTGCGATCTCTCTGTACGGGGCCCTGGCTCTCCGGCCAGATAGCAGGTGTCGACCTCCGCACGAAGCGGCGGCCGACACGCCCCCTCAATACATCGCTATAGCAGAGCCGGAGATTGCCGAAGGCAGTGCTCCGGCTCTGCTCCGGCTCTGCCATAGAGTTGTATTGAGGGGGCGTGTCGGCCGCCGCTTCGTGCGGAGGTCGACACGCCCCCTTCCTGCGGGCTGTCGGGGCCCCGTACAGGAGATCGCAGGGGGCCCCACTGGACTACTCCTTTTAGAGGTTAAAGTGTACCTGTCCGATCCCTCAAAAAAATAAAAAAAATAAAAAATATAAAAAATATATTATATATGTTACTCAGTACCTAATCCTGATCATCTTCGTGTAATTTTTATGTCTCTATCACCCATATTTCACTTAAAATAGCATATTATAGCTGCTCAATGTCTTTTCCATCTTGTCAAAGTGAGGGGGCGTATCTATCGCTTGGCTGCACTGTGATGACTCCTCCCCCTCCCTCACTTTGCTGACTCACTGCTCTTGGAGGAGCCTGGCAACCCTGCTCTGTAACCCTTTCCTCTCGGGATTAATGCTGTATATACACACACACACACACACAATGATTATTGGAGATTGCCTGTACTGTACAATATAATAATGAGTGTATAACTTACATCTTCCTAAATTAATGCAAAGGTTTAGTGCTAAAAGAATAGTGTTTTTTATGCATATATTTTCTATACGCTCCTATGTCATTCATGTGCGTCATCCTAAGGCAGTCCTGTAATGCTTGGACTTGTTTTGGAATAGTTGGAGGTACAGTGTTTGGATAACTTTTTTTGCAGCAGTGTGCCTTCAGCTTTTGCAAAACTACAACTCCCAGCATGCCCAGTCATCCTTTCTCTGTCCAGGCATGCTTGTAGTTGTAGTTTTGCAACAGCTGGAGGCACATGATTGGTAAAACTCTGTTACAGCATTGTTGCTGCAAGCTGTGTTCCTCCTGCAGCCTTGTCTATCAGCAATCTTGTGTCCATGACCATTGGACACGCTAATGCTGCTGTAGGACTCATCAGTTTTCTAGGAGGTATGGGGACCCCTAGTGGTGGGATTTTCGGAGGCAGCTTTCTTGAATAAAATGCTATTTATTTTTTTTTTTTTAAAGAAGTATAATACTAAATATTGTTTTGCAAACATGTACAACATATAAAAGGTTTTCATTTCTGACAGTGCCCATTTAAGGTAGGCTACTGCTTTTTTTGTGTAAATAAAATAGGGGTACATCACAGTAGAGTTGGGTGGTATGACCAAAAATGTGCATCATGGTATTTTTGTAACTTATAGCAGTTCCACTGTATTTTCCACACCCACTCGCCCTATCAACTGGTGCCAGAAAGTTAAAGATTTGTAAATTACTTCTATTAAAAAAAATCTTAATCCTTCCAGTACTTAGCTGCTGTATGCTCCACAGGAAGTTCTTTTCTTTTTGAATTTCATTTCTGTCTGACCACAGTGCTCTGTGCTTACACCGCTGTCCATGTCAGGAATTGTCCAGAGCAGGAGAGGTTTACTATGGAGATTTGTTTCTACTCTGGACAGCTCCTAAAATGGACAGAGGTGTCAGCAGAGAGCACCGTGGTCAGACAAAAGGAAATCTAAAAAACTTCCTGTGGAGCATACAGCAGCTGATAAGTACTGGAAGGATTAAGATTTTTTTTATAGAATTAATTTACAAATCTTTTTAACTTTCTGGCACTAGTTGATTAAAAAACGAAATAAAAAAAATGTTTTCCAGCAGAGTACCCCATTAACCAGGAATAGAACAACAGAACTAATTTGTTTCAAATACAGCACCACGTCTGTCCAAAGGTATTTCAACATGGCTCCATTCACTGCAATGAAACTAAGCTGCAATACCACACACAACCTAAAGAAAGGTGTGGTGCTGTTCTTCTAATACTGGACAACCCCTTTAAAGTATCCAGGCTCGACCCCCCTTTTATGCATAACAAAGTCCATATGATTGACAGTGCACTTCATTCAGTGTGCCCCCAGCTGTTGCAAAACTACAACTTCAAGCATCCCCGGACAGCCGTTGGCTATCCGGGCATGCTGGGAGTTGTAGTTTTGCAACAGCTTGTGGTAGACTGGTTAAGAAATACAGATATATGCTCAACCCACTTTATGCATAAAGTAATGAAACATATTGGAGGCAGCCGTCCAGTCAGCTCTCGACTAATCCAGGTGGGTTACACAAAGTGATGAGAGGGGTGTCTGGCGAGAACAGGGTTATCTATAAAGTTCCTAAGCTGCGTATCAATAATAAAATTTAAGTCCGGGTAATGTATTATTGAGGTGTTCTTACACAGCGGCATGAAAAAATATAATGATGTGTGAATGGAAAAACGCTCGTTCTCACGCACAGACATCTGGCTGCAGCACTTTGTCATAAAAAATGCATAAAACACATGACAAAGACTAAAACACAGTGCCCCCGTATTAAGGTCGCCAGCCAGTCTCAGGGTGTTCGGGTAAGTTAGCCAGGCAGATCACTTGTGCGTTCAGAGAATATTTGGAGCTCGGGTCTGTTGTAGTGGAGATCAAAATTTACTTTTATCTATTATTAAAAAGTCCATCTGTACACGCTAAAGCAATGGTCTCCAACCTGCGGACCTCCAGATGTTGCAAAACTACAACTCCCAGCATGCCCGGACAGCCAACGGCTGTCCGGGCATGCTGGGAGTTGTAGTTTTGCAACATCTGGAGGTCCGCAGGTTGGAGACCACTGCGCTAAAGTGTTCCGATCATCTTCATAGGAATGCAAGAAGAGCTGCGATTATAGAGGCTTAGCTTTACACTATAGTAAGCTTGTGGTGGTCACATGACGTACAACCATCGCAACGGGATGGTCAGGTGACACCAAGAGCGACTGCACTGCAGGCTTGCAGCATGATGTATAGTGAACAGCAGTGTTTTTTTTAGGTTGTGTTTCCATGTGTGAACCCAGCGTACAGACAAAAGACATCTATGTACAGACCAGAGTGTAACCACTAGAGATGAGCGAACTTACAGTAAATTCGATTCGTCACAAACTTCTCGGCTCGGCAGTTGATGACTTTTCCTGCATAAATTAGTTCAGCCTTCAGGTGCTCCGGTGGGCTGGAAAAGGTGGATACATTCCTAGGAGACTCTTTCCTAGGACTGTATCCACCTTTTCCAGCCCACCGGAGCACCGGAAAGCTGAACTAATTTATGCAGGATAAGTCATCAACTGCCGAGCCGAGAAGTTTGTGACGAATCGAATTTACTGTAAGTTCGCTCATCTCTAGTAACCACGGTACAGAGTACGGGCTGTCTGGTATGAACAGTGTTCTATAAGTGATGCAATGTAGCGCTATGTACAGTCATTATTTGTCAAGTAGGTTCTGTAGTAATTCTGTAAATATTTTGCTTAGTGGATACATCAGAACCTACACTTATGTACTAATCCCAAGTATGCTTTGAACAGTATAAAAATAATATTGTTATTTATATGGCGCACACAGATTCCGCATAGCTGTACACTGTTCCAACAAATTGGTCCCTGTCCCCATTGGAAGAAAAATGAAGTATTCCTCACAGAAAAGGATTGCAGTAACACATGTTTTGCTATACACATGTTTATTCCCTGTGTGTGTATTGGAACTAAACCAAAAAAGGGAGGAAAAAAAGCAAATTGGACATAATGTCATACTTATTGGCACCCTTAAGTTAATATTTGGTTGCACACCCTTTGGAAAGAATAACTGAAATCAGTTGCTTCCTATAACCATCAATAAGCTTCTTACACCTCTCAGCCGGAATGTTGGATCTCTCTTCCTTTGCAAACTGCTCCAGGTCTCTCTTATTGGAAGGGCGCCTTTTCCCAACAGCAATTTTAAGATCTCTCCACAGGTGTTCAATGGGATTTAGATCTGGACTCATTGCTGCCACTTCAGAACTCTCCAGCGCTTTGTTGCAAATTGCAAACCACGGTTTTAGGTCCGGTGGAAAACCGCATACGGGGCAAAAATGAGCCGACCAGACTCAGCGTTTCACACCAGTTGGCTCATTTAAATTAATTACATACAGGCTGCATATGGCAGGGATATGGGAGCGCCCAGTTTTTGCTTCCCCCAGCCGCATGCGGTCCCGTATGGCTGAAAACGTGATGTGAACCCAGCCTAACCCTGAGATTGTTGATATTTTTCTACAATTTTGGTTCTCAAGTCCTCAGACAGTTCTCTTCTCCTCTTTCTCTTGTCCATGCTTAGTGTGGCACACACAGACACACAATGCAAAGACTAAGTGAACTTCTCTCCTTTTTATCTGCTTTCAGGTGTGATTTTTATATTGCCCACACCTGTTACTTGCCCCAGGTGAGTTTAAAGGAGCAGCACATGCTTGAAACAATCTTATTTATCTACAACTTTGAAAGGGTGCCAAGAATTTTGTGCAGCCCATTTTTGGAGTTTGGTGGGACATTGGGGGATATTTATCAAAGGATTTAGACTGGTTTTTCCTGTCTTAATTTGTCGCACAGAAAGTCGCAGTCTAAATATGTGCGACTTTTTTTGAGACTTTTGCTTTAGAGGATTTTTAGAACATGATGCATTCTAGTCTATTTTAGACTGAAAAATGCATTGGGGCTGAATTTATCAAAAGCGACTTTTCAGCGACAAGTCACATCGGCTGAAAGTACGCCGAAATGTCAGACCATATTGGAGCAGGTTTAATTACAGTCTAAAGAATAGATCATGAAGTCTGTGCACAGAATTTATCAAGAGCCGTGCGACTTTTGATAAATTAGACCAAATGCTCTGTGGTTTGGTCTATATTGATACGGGACATAGACAACTTTGATAAATATCCCCCATTATGTCTTATTTGCTTTTTTTACTCTCTTTTTTGGTTTGGTTCCAATACACACAAAGGGAATAAACATGTGTATAGCAAAACAAGTTACTGCAATCCTTTTCTGTGAGAAATACTTCATTTTCTAGAAAAATGTCAGGGGTGCCAACATTACTGTATGTATGACAGCCACAGTAGCTTTTACACACGTGCACATTCAGTATCAATGCTTGTGATCTCGCTGTAGTACTGTATGTAGCCTGGGATTTGTAGGGGTGCAGTCTGTCAGCATTGTTGTGAACACAGGGCCATGCTGCAGATTAGTGCTGGGCGGTATACCTCCCGCACCCTCCAAGTCAATAAAAAAAATTAAACTTACCCGTAATGGGGTGGTCCGGGCCATCCATCCTTCGTGTAGTGTCCGGCGGCATTCCGGGTGGAAGGTGAACCGGTCCGGGCTGTCCTTCTACTCCGGGGTCGTCATCTACACTCCGGGCAGGCTCCGGCCTAGTAACGCTGCATAGACGCCGCTACACCGTGACGTCAAGTGCGTCGCTGCGCACGGGCGTCACTGCGTAGCGGCGTCTATGCAGCGTTACTAGGCCAGAGCCTGCCCGGAGTGGAGATGACGACCCCCGGAGTGAAAAGACAGCCCGGACCGGTTCACCCTCCACCTGGAATGCCGCCGGACACTACAGGAAGGATGGATGGCCCGGACCACCCTTCCCGGACGGTCCCTGCAGCAACTGGGAAGGTGAGTCAGGGTTCTGGGATGGACAGGGGTCTGTATAATATACTATACCTACAGTAGGCCCTCCAGCTGTTGAGGCCCTCCAGCTGTTGCAAAACTACAACTCCCAGCATGCCCGGACAGCCAACGGCTGTCCGGGCATGCTGGGAGTAGTAGTTTTGCAACAGCTGGAGGCACCCCTAGTTGGGAAACACTGACCTATACTATACACTACTATATAGTCCAACATGCTGGGAGTTGTAGTTTTGCAACAGCTGGAGGCTGTAGGGTTGTTTGTTACATCTATATAAAAGGGTACTCCACTGCCCCAGTGTTCAGATCATTCAGTTCCAAAAGCCCATTTAGTTCCGCTACGCCCCCTCAATGCAAGTCTCAATGTAAAAAAAAAAAAAAAAAAAAAAAAAAATACCGTGAAATACCGCGATACTCATTTTTGGTCATGTCGCCCAGCACTACTGCAGATGCCTTCACTGCTGGATGGTTGGGAGCTCAGCACTTCAGCCAGATCCAAATGATGGACAGTGCACTTCATATAGTATAAAGCGGGGTTTCCCAACCAGTGTACCTTCAGCAGCTGCAAAACTATCACTCCCAGCATGCCCGTACAGGCATAGGCTTTTCAGGCATGCTGGGAGTTGTAGTTTCCCAATAGCTGGTGAAACACTGGCTGGGAAACACTGATAAAGAGAAACGTTATAAAGCGGAAATCCGCTCCTAAACATCTTATTCCCTATCCAAAGGAGATTGCAATGGTCCCTGCGCCCGGACTCCCCACGATCAGGACTTTTTGGTTGCTGTAAAATGATGTGTTAGGCGACATTTATATCCATTCTATTGTTGCTGATGGGAAGAAGAGTGCTGCATGCGCTGCCATTTTTTGTTGCTGAAATGACATACAACGACGGACCCCTTTATGAGATAATAGGGTCCATCAGTCACCTCAGACGTCTGTCAGGTAACAGATCCGGCACTGCTTCTTTATACCATTTAGGACGGAAACTACAACATAGATGTGAACAGAAGCTTTTCAACAACTCAAACTTTTCCTACCCCATTTGTCCACAAAGGACATGTATGCATGGAGCAGCAATAAACCAGATCTTGGCAATGTTGCTTTAAATCTAGGAGCCAGGTTTTTTTCCTTAAAAGGAACAGCGCAATTTTTTCAGTTTTTGTACATAAGCCGTAGTTTGCGCAGTGTTGACTTTTTTGCGTTTACCTTGTTGACCGTGCAAGTATGTGATAATTTAATAACTTGGACAAATGTTACTTTTTTAATTTGGATAAATAGGAAGAGAGGGTGATTTTTATTTTCATAAGGGGGTTATATTTAAAAAAAAAAAAAAAAAAAAACTTTTTTCCACGCTTAGTCCAAAAGAGCCGTATGCTCAGCAGCTGCTTCATGCCAACATCTCCTGGACATGTGCTGGTAAGGAAGAGAGGAACTAGGGATTCCTTACATAAAAGTCGTTCCAGGGTTAAACCAAGTCCAATGCTGGAGGTTCTGTACAGCGGAGGGGTCACTAATGCTACCATGAACCTAGACAGGAGTGCTATATACCTGACAGTGCACCAGTCCTCATACATGAGGGAACCTGCCATCAAAATAAAGTACCCAACCCACCAGCAGAAATCTATGCATAGAAGGATGAGGAACCTCTTTCTACAAAGTCCTTATGCACTTTAACCCCAAAAAACTACTACTTGCTAAAACAGAAGTGTGTCAGGAGGTGCCAGCTCCCTGTTACACCTATTTGTTAACCTTAAAGAGGTTATTTAGGAATAGAAATACAGGCACATTTATAATAATATACCCCCACGCTGGCACAATTATCAATATATACCCTGTGCCAGTGCATATGTCATTAATGCAGCGCTATCTGTGAATAGTATTTTACGATGCTGCTGATAGAATACTATTCATACATCGCGCTGCAGGGGCATATTATATAGAAGTGCTGTGGGGGCCAGATAATACTATATATCTGGCCCCCACAGCACTTCTATATAATATGCCCCTGCAGCGCGATGTATGAATAGTATTCTATCAGCAGCATCGCGGCGGCTGGTGCGATGCTCTGCGAGTAAAATACTATTCACAGATAGTGCTACATTAATGACTTATGCGCCAGCGGGGGGGGGGGGGGGGGGTCACATAAATGCACTGGCGGGGGGGGAAAGGGGGGGGTTGCTACATAAATGCCCTGGCAGGGGGGGGGGGGGGTTCACATAAATGAGCTGGTGGGGGGGGGGGGTGTCACATAAATGAGCTGGCGGAGGAATATATTGATAATTGCGCCGGTGGGGGGTCACATATATATACTGTGGGGGGGGTCACATAAATGCGCTGGCGGGGGGTATATAATTATAAATGCGCCTGCGGGGGGGTCACATGTATATACTGCGGGCGGGTTATATCTTTATAAATGCGCTGAGGGGCTAGATATATAGCGCTATATATCTTGCCCCCCAGAGCGCTTTTAAAATACATTGTCCATTTTAAAAATCCCGCAGGGAGCCCTGATTGGCTCCTCAGTACGGGCCATTCAGAGCTCCCTGCAGGGAATTTAAAAATGAAAGTAAAATACATAGTGTACATCGCAGGGTTGCGGACCATGCCGCCCACCACTCTGCTTAATAACTTCTGATCGGATCGGGTCTCAGAAGTGAGACCCGATGCGTTCAATCCCTCAGCCCCTGTACTACTACCCCCATCATGGAACAGTCTGTTCCATGATGGGAGTAGTAGTAGTCCTGGCTGCAGGAGTCTGTAGGTGGCTGATTTTTCATAAAAAAAAAAAAAAAAGTGCCAGATGAAGGCAGTAACCCCACCCGTGCCAGTTAGCAGCTAATTTAAATATACAGAAAAACTACTATAACGGCCGAATGGCACAGCGCATCTGGGCAAGGTAGGACTCAAAATGTTCAGCGTCAACTGCACTATCCATCAGTACCCGTGGATAGTGCGGGAGAAAACATATGACTATTTTCCTTTAAGACCGTCCCATAGATTTCCATTATGAGATATTCTCAATCTTGTGACACAGAGCTGGGAGAGAACACTAAGCATGCACCTCTCTCGGATCGTTCTTATATGGTGTCCCGCAAAATGGATAAGTGAGCAGTACGGTGCCTCAGTGGATAGAACATAAATCTACAGTGTGGAAACTATGGAGAGAAAAAAAAATCTATACACCGCTCGACACAATGTGGTATCAACAGGATTATATCTGGAAGTCTATCTGTTCCCATACTAATATCAGCCATACTGAACAGATGATAAGCGTAGATTCAGCTTTCTGATCCCACACTTGATACTGGGTGCAGGGAGGCAGCACTACAGCCACCATATGCCAGATAACTGGTCTGAGTAACACATGGAAGGCCAAAATGCAACAAGGAACAGAACTAGAGTAAGGTTGGGTTGCCGTTCCCATATCAGATTTTTGATTTAAAAAAACGGATTCCTCAAAACCTGACTAAACTGTATCAAAACGTGTGTACACGGTTTGAAAAATGATGTCCAGTTGAATTAATTTTTTAAGAAAAAAAAAGGATACATTTTTTACTTTTCCTCCCTTATAAATAAAGTTTCAATTGGTTGATTGAAATTCAAAAGAAAAAAAAATGTACAAAAGTAAAAACCAGATGGAACGTACACGTTTCAATACGGTTTTTCACCCGGACTAAAAACCAGGGTAGGCTACAGTTTTGGGTGCGGGATAAAAACTGACAAACCCGTACAAGAAGCAAAACGGATGTATCTTTTGGCATACGGTTTTCAATGGAGAGTCCATGCATACGGTTTTCATTACGGTTCCGTACGATTTTCAAATTGAAAATGTATACGGGAACTGTATTGCAAAAACGTGGTGTGAATGCAGCCTTAGGGATGCCAGCCGAAGAGGCATTACAGGGTACAATGCTCGTCTCTGGAGGGGGACAGGGGGGCTAGGAAAAATTCATCAGTAAAAAGGTTTCAGTTTGTAAATGATGACAGATCCGAGAACAATAAACACTCATCTCCCATCCGCACAAACTGGAGGGCCAGAACAATGAAAAAACAATAATGGGGCAACCAGCAGATGTCAGGCCCCCACAATCATACAGATCACATTATACTCCAGATCTGTCATATACAGTGACCCCCCCGACCTACGATGGCCCCAACATATGATAATTTCAACATACGATCACTCTCAGAGGCCATCGCATGTTGAAGGCAGCATCAATATACGATGCTTTTGTATGTCGGGGCCATCACATAAACGGCTATCCGGCAGCGCAGACTGCTTCAGCTGCCACCGGATAGCCGTTTACGGTGCCCCGTGTGGTCCGCTGGTGATAACTTACCTGTCCTCGGGACTCTGGCGCGTCCTCTTCAGGATCCCCTGCATCGTCGGCGCTCTCCATCGTCGTCATCACGTTGCTGCGCACGCCGTCCAGTCATCCAATAGGAGGGGCGTGCGTAGCAACGTGCTGCCGGCGACGGAGAGCGAGGATGCCGGTGAAGCAGAGGGCTTGCCGGAGTGTGGGGGGACACCCCGGGGAATGCGGCGACAGTGATGGAGGGCGACATCCAGGGCAGCGGTGACGAGCGGTGATGGTCCGGAGCGGCGGGGACAGGTGAGTATAACCTCAAATACCAGTGGTCTTCAACCTGCGGACCTCCAGATGTTGCAAACCTACATGCTGGGTGTTGTAGTTTTGCAACATCTGGAGGTCCGCAGGTTGTAGACCACTATCCTATACTTTACATTGCATACGATGGTTTCAACAAACGATGGTCCATTTGGAACGGATTACAATCGTATGTTGAGGGACCACTGTAATCTGTGCCCAAAGGACTTTATAGACATATAATGGGGTCCATTGGTTTCAGTCATCCCCGAATTGTCAGAATCTGCAACGGAGGCTTTGAAGAAGATGTCAACAGAGCTTTAAAGCACAAGTTCAAAGTTGTGAGCGGGAGCGATGGTCAGGTCCAGTGTGGGGAGATGCAGGCCACACTGGGCAGTACAGTTATGGAGGCAATCGTACCTCAGTCAGGCACTGATCATATGACAGATCCAGAGGAGTGTAGTAACTTTATCATGGAAGCCATAATGCACGTGGTAGCATAACAGCAGTGTCACCAAATATATAGTGGGGGAAGTTGTCTAAATAAAAGAGTAGCATCAGATCATCGCATCCCTTTCCAGCTTCTGTTCCAATTTGGGGTCAACCTCACAATTTTCAAGATCTCCACTAGATGTTAGTGAACAGAAACAGCAATGGCCAAAGGATGAAAACTGATAAAGACCTAATATATCTAAGGCTTGGGTTTTCAAAAATGAAAGAAGCGATCTGATTGGTTGCTATGTGCAACTGGTCAACTTTTCCTGTGGACAGGTTTTGATAAATCTTCCCCTAAGTGACTCAGTTTGGGCCACAGAGATGAAGAGCACTCGCTTCTGTCCACCACAGCCTGCATCTGCATCCCATTCTTGGTTGGACACCCGTGACAGAAAGGTTAACCCCTTAACGACCACGGACATATTTACGTCATGTGGCCGGCTCCCGATCTGTGAAACGCACTCAGAAGCTGAGCGTACTTCGTATCTGCGGGGTTCTGGTTGCTATCAGAAACCAGGACCCGCGGCTAATACCGGACATCGCCGATCGGGCTGATGTCCAGTATTAACCGTTTTAGATACCGCGATCAAAGTTTATCGCGGCGTCTAAAATGAGAGAATACACTGCCGGTTAGCTCAGCAGAACTGTTCAGGATCGCCATGGTGAAATTGCGGCATCCCTAACAGCTGACAGGACAGCAGGAGGTGTTACCTTGCTCCCGGGTGTCCAATCGGCATTTGATTTCTCCAAGTCTGAAATCCAGGCTTGAGCAATCAAGCGCAGAAAACACTGATCAATGCATTCCTATGGCAATGCATTGAACAGTGTAAGATCAGTGCATGCAGTTTTATAGCCACTAGAGGGGGCTATAACACAGCATTAAAAAAAAATTATTATTATTCAGAATCACCCCTTTTCCCATTTAAAAAAAAAATGTTTTTAAATTTACGCTGCGAGCGTAAATGTCCAAACCATAAAAATATATTGTTAATTAGGTTGCACAGTCAATGGCCTACGCGCAAAAATAGTCCAAAATAGCGTATTTTTGGTTACTTTTAATACAATTAAAAAATATGTATAAAAAGCGATCAAAAAGTCTAATCAAAATAAAAATGGTACCAATAAAAATTTCAGATCATGGCACAAAAAAGGAGCCATTATACCTTTGGCTGTCCAGGAATTCTGGGAGTTGTAGTTTTGCAACACCTGGAGGCACCCTGGTTGGGAAACACTGATGTAGAGGGTTGTGTCTGGCACATTCACCCAGCAGAGGCCAAGTGACTACATGCTGGATGTGTCTGTATTAGGTCCCCATCACAGAAGGGCACATCGCTGCTCACGGGTTTGTCAGTGCCAGACAGCTGTAATACACCAGGGCTGCTGCATACAATGACTGCTTTGTATACTCAGCTTTTAAGTGATGATTCTCTGCTAAGTAAATATGCTGTGTGCATAATACAGCCAAGTGCCTTAACCCAAAGGTTCGGCTATGTCAGTCACTGCTGATAAGAGCAATCCTGTGATGGGGCCTCTGTTCTCATCTCTTCTGTTAAGAGATACCAATAATAATATAATAATAATTACATAATATGAGCAAGAATGACACAACCCAACCGGCCACATAATAAGTCAATGGGATCCTTTGGGTGCCCGGTGGTAGTCATCATACAACTGAACTAGCAGTGCTGTGGCTTATAATGGAGGCAGAAACTGAAGGCCCTTTACTCTGAGCAGATAATGAGCGCTCCCCAATTGCAGGCCGCACCCAACAATCAATTCCTGGTTCATTTCTGATGCTGTTTTATTTCATCATTAATGGCTGCACATCGCCATAAGTAAGGCTGTGCTCACATGATCAGATGTTTAAAGGGGTACCCCGGGGAACTGAAACTTATCCCTTATCCACAGGATAGCGCATAAGTGTCTGATCGCGGGGGCCCTGCCTGCTCAGTCAATCACAAGCCTTTTTACCTGAGGAAGAGGCACTGCTGCCTCGAAACACGTTGTCTGGCTTAATAAAGAAACTATTGCACCTAACAAGCAGATGTCCTTGTGGTTTGCGCTACAACCCGGCTTTTCCAAGATTTATTCGCCAATCAGTGGCTGAAACAGGACCCTGGCTATTAGTAGATTCATGTGCCAGGAGCCTTCACCAAATTTTCTTAAGAGTGCGTTCACACGTACGCAGATTTGATGCGCAGGATTTTCTGCTGCAGATTTCAATGAAAACTAAATGACTGAGCACAGCTTCTAATCGGCCGTTACAAATCCTGCCCATCAAATCTGCACAGGATCCTGTATGTGTGAACGTACCCCTAAAGAAGTACTCCGGTGGAAAAAGTTTTTTGCTCTCTGCTGACATCTCTGTCCATTTTAGGAACTGCCCAGAGCAGCATATGTTTGCTAGGGGATTTTCTCCTGCTCTGGACAGTTCCTGACATGGACAGGTGTCAACAGAGCACAAACCCAAAAGAAAAGAATATCCTCTGTAGTATACAGCCGCTAATAAGTACTGGAAGGACTAAGAATTTTTAACAGAAGTACCGTATTTATCGGCGTATAACACGCACTTTTTAGGCTAAAATTTTTTGCCTAAAGTCTGTGTGCGTGTTATACGCCGATACACCCCCAGGAAAGGCAGGGGGAGAGAGGCCGTCGCTGCCCGCTTCTCTCCCCCTGCCTTTCCTGGGGTCTAGAGCGCTGCTGTCGGCCCTTTTCACCCCCTGGTTATCGGCGCCGCTGCCCATTCTGTCCCCTGACTATCGGTGCCGGCCCGGTGGCATAATTACCTGAGTCGGGTCCGCGCTGCTCCAGGCCTCCGGCGTGCGTCCCCGGCGTCGTTGCTATGCGCTGAACGACGCGGCGCATGACGTCAGAGCGCCGCGCCGTGCATAGCAACGACGCCGGCGACGCACGACGGAGGCCTGGAGCAGCGCGGACCCGACTCAGGTAATTATGCCACCGGGGATGTGGGGAGGCAACGGGGCAGCGGCGCCGGCAATGGGTGCCGCTGCCCCATCTCTCCCCCTGGCTATTGGCGCCGGCACCGATAGTCAGGGGGACAGAACGGGCAGCGGCGCCGATAACCAGGGGGTGAGAAGGGCCGACAGCAGCGCTCTAGACCCCAGGAAAGGCAGGGGGAGAGAAGCGGGCAGCGACGGCCTCTCTCCCCCTGCCTTTCTTGGGGGTATATCGGGGTATACACGCGCACACACGCACCCTCATTTTATCGTGGATATTTGGGTAAAAAACTTTTTTTACCCAAATATCCTTGGTAAAATGAGGGTGTGTGTTATAGGCCGGTGCGTGGTATACCCCGATAAATACGGGTAATTTACAAATCTGTTTACCTTTCTGGCACCAGTTGATTAAAAAAAAAAAAGTTTTCCACAAAGGTACCCCTTTAACAATCCCAGGACATGTATACATGTCATGGGTCATAAGGGGTAAAAAGCATAACTCATAATGCTTTCTTCAATAATTTTTTTTTTAACCCCTTCCTGCTACAGGACGTATGCATACGTCCCAGCTGCTGACAGGTTCGTGCAACTGGACGTATGCATACGTCCTGCATTAATAGCTTCACTGTGCGGCTCTGCACAGTGAAGCCGCGGCGATCTCCGCTGCTATCAGCAGCAGGGGATCGCTGTGACATGTCAAGGGACCTGTCAGAGCGATCCCGCTGTGCGATCGCTCTGACAGGCTTTTCCCCTGACAGGCTCTGCGATCAGAGCCTGGCTTCACTGTGCGCCTCTGCACAGTGAAGCTGCCAGCGATCTCCGCTGCAATCAGCAGCAGGGGATCGCTGTGACATGTCAAGGGACCTGTCAGAGCGATCCCGCTGTGCGATCGCTCTGACAGGCTTTTCCCCTGACAGGCTCTGCGATCAGAGCCTGGCTTCACTCTGCGCCTCTGCATAGTGAAGCTGTCGGTGATCTCCGCTGCTATCAGCAGCGGAGATCACTATGACATATACAGGGACCAATCAGAGCGGTCCCGCTGTGTGATCGCTCTGATTGGCTGTTCTCTGACAGACTGGCCAATCAGAGCGCAGATCACGTGACCTGACTGTTTCTGGCTCAGTGATCGCGCTTCTGACAGTCAGTCTGTCAGAGAAGAGTGAGGAGACAGGACGTGCTGCGGTTTGGTCTGCCGTTTTCACGGCAGATCAGCCACATAGTTAAAAAAAAGGAAAACCCACACACATTATCCCCCTCATCACCCCATCTCCCCTGCCATCACCATATAGTTACCCCCCCTCATCGCCCCTCATCGATCACCCCCCTCATCGCCCCTCATCACCGCCTGAGATCATCGCCCCTCATCACCGCCTGAGATCATCGCCCCTCATCACCGCCTGAGATCATCGCCCCTCATCACCGCCTGAGATCATCGCCCCTCATCACCGCCTGAGATCATCGCCCCTCATCACCGCCTGAGATCATCGCCCCTCATCACCGCCTGAGATCTTCGCCCCTCATCACCCCCTGAGATCTTCGCCCCTCATCACCGCCTGAGATCATCGCCCCTCATCACCCCCTGAGATCTTCGCCCCTCATCACCCCCTGAGATCTTCGCCCCTCAGCACCCCCTGAGATCTTCGCCCCTCATCACCCCCTGAGATCTTCGCCCATCATCACCCCCTGAGACCGTCGCCCCCTGTCCTCGGTGGTAGCTGTGGCGTGCTGATTAGTATTTTTAAATATAAATCAGCCGTCTGCTATCACCGTCCGTCACCCCTGTGTCACCTGAGTTTGCTGTCATCTGAGACCGTCGCCCCTGTGTCACCTGTGATCGTCGCCCCTTGTCACTGTTACAAAGTCAAAAAAATTAAAAAGTCAAAAAAAGAGCTTGAAACCACCCATTCACCTGTCCTTTGATCACCCTCCAGTGATCACCCCCTGAGACCGTCGCCCCCTGTCCCCGGTGGTAGCTGTGGCGTGCTGATTAGTATTTTTCAATATAAATCAGCCGTCCGCTATCACCGTCCGTCGCCCCTGTGTCACCTGAGTTTTCTGTCTGCTGTCATCTGAGAACGTCACCCCTGTGTCACCTGTGATCGTCGCCCCTGTGTCACCTGTGATCATCGCCCGTGTCACCTGTGATCGTCACCTCCTGTGTCACCGGTGATTGTCGCCCCTGTGTCACCTGTGATCGTCGCCCCTTGTCACTGATCCTGTTGTCATCCCCTTGTTATAAAAAGTAAAAAAAAAAAAAAAAAAAGTAAACCCTTTCCTGTCACCCCTTTGTAGTCACCCCCTGTTTTTTGTGTTGTGTACACCTAAGTGCACAACATGTCAGGCACATCACAGCGGATGTATTCGCTGGAGGAGGCCTATGAATTTTTGGCCTCAGAAACGGAGTCTGTGAGCGATGATGGGGACCCTACATTCCTAATCTCATCCTCATCCTCATCTTCATCCTCATCAGACTCGGACGTGCCACCCCCAAGGAGGCGACGCAGGCGGGCCACTGCAGCGGCCGCTGCGTTACCAGGCCCATCAAGGCTTTCTGAGCCCTCGGAGCCCTCTGACTCCATATGGGTAGACCCAGGCCAATTCACACCCCAAATTCCTGGGTTTACAGGGAATGCAGGGATGCAATTCCCATTTGCTGGGTTGGCAGAAAAAGACTTTTTTAAGTTGTTTTTCACCGATGAGCTGCTAGAGCATTTGGTTGCGCAAACAAACATCTACGCCAACCAATATATTACTGCACACCCCACCTCTAGTTATGCTCATCCGAATAGGTGGACCCCTGTGACCCCATCAGAGATGGCAAAATTTTGGGGTATAATGCTGAGCATGGGGCTTCTGAAGAAACCCAGTATCCGCTCATACTGGACCCACGACCTGCTATATAACACCCCCATGTACCGCATGGCAATGAGCAGGACACGTTTTGAGCAGATAATGAGGTTTCTGCATTATAATGATAATGCCACTTCTCCACCTAGAGACCACCCTAGCTATGACCGGCTATATAAAATTCGTCCACTTATAGACCACCTAAATGCCGTGTTCCAGGCGGCATATGTCCCAGGAAGGGAAATCTCAATTGACGAGTCCCTGGTGCACTTCAAGGGCAGGCTACAATTCCGCCAGTACCTGCCCAGCAAAAGGGCACGGTATGGGGTAAAGATGTACAAGCTCTGTGAAAGTGCATCAGGATACACGTACCGTTTTCGTGTATATGAGGGGAAAGACTCGTCAATTGAACCCCCAGAGTGCCCCCCTGTCCTGGGAATTACAGGCAAGATAGTATGGGATTTGGTGCACCCCATACTAGACCAGGGATACCACCTCTACCTGGACAATTTCTACACCAGCGTTCCCCTATTCAAGTGCCTCACTGCACGTGGGACAGTAGCATGTGGCACTGTCCGTAAAAACCAGAGAGGCCTCCCCAAACCTCTTCTGGCACACCCCATGCGGAAGCATGAGAGCAGGGCACTGTGCAGCGATGGCATATTGTGTGTGAGATACAAGGACAAGAGAGAGGTCCTTGTACTCACCACAATACATGGCCACGCCACCACCCCGGTTTCTGTACGTGGGGCCCCTACAGAAATCTATAAGCCAGACTGCATCCTGGCTTACAATAAGTTCATGGGAGGGGTGGACTTGTCTGACCAGGTGCTAAAGCCATACAGCGCCATGAGAAAGACAAGGGCGTGGTACAAGAAACTGGCTGTGCATATGGTACAGATGGCCTTATATAACGCCTTTGTCCTGTACCGACATGCCGGCCAGAGGGGAACGTTCTTGGAGTTTCAGGAGGTGGTCATAAGGAACCTCATATTTGGGGACCAGGAAGATGCAGGCCCCAGCACTTCCGAGTCCTCACGGATTGTGCCAGGGCAGCATTTCCCCAGTGAAATTCCCCACACTGGGAAGAAGGGGAGGACCCAAAAGAAGTGCAGGGTCTGCTATAAAAGAGGGATCCGCCGGGACACTACATACCAGTGTGAGACCTGCCCAACTCAGCCGGGACTGTGCATCTCATGTTTTAAAATTTATCACACATCCCTGCAATTTTAATTTGATCCATCTTAGCCCCCGTGTATCACATCACATGCCACTGTTTTTTCTTAGTTAATTTTACCCCCCCCATTTTATTAGAATCTGTGGCCTAGTGTGCCACCTATTATTTTTCTTTTTACCCCAAAACCATTCCAGCAAAATATGTGGTACAGTGTGCCGCAAATTATTTTCGTTGTACCCCAAAACCATTCCAGCAAAATATGTGGTACCTTGTGCCGCAAATTATTTTCATTGTACCCCAAAACCATTCCAGCAAAATATGTGGTACAGTGTGCCGCAAATTATTTTCATTGTACCCCAAAACCATTCCAGCAAAATATGTGGTACAGTGTGCCGCAAATTATTTTCATTGTACCCCAAAACCATTCCAGCAAAATATGTGGTACAGTGTGCCGCAAATTATTTTCATTGTGCCCCAAAACCATTCCAGCAAAATATGTTGTACCGCAAAACCATTTATTTGGTAGTGTGCCACAAATTATTTTCTATATATCCTTCTGTTCGGAGACCTGAAGTGCACCAGCAGAGCACTAAATGTCCACCTATGGGGTGTTTTCTTAATCAGGAGAAATTGGGCTTCAAATTTTGGGGTCCATTTCCACCTATTACCTCTTGTATAAAAGTAAAATTGGGGGTAACACCATCATTTTAGTGTTAAAAATCAAATTTTCCATTTTCATTTCCAACTTCAACACAAAGTCGTCAAACACCTGTGAGGAGTTAATTCTCACTATACCCCTTGTTACGTTCCTTTAGGGGTCTAGTTTCCAAAATATTATGCCATGTGTTTTTTTTTTGCTGTTCTGGCACCCTGGGGACATGCTAAATGCAACATGCCCCCAAAACAATTTCAATAAACCAAATTTTGCTCCTTCTCTTCTGAGACCTGTAGTGCGCCAGCAGAGCATTTTTCACCCCCATATGGGGTGTTTTCTGAATCGAGAGAAATTGGGCTTCAAATTTTGGGGGGTATTTTCTGCTTTAAACCTTTGTAAAAATGTAAAATTTTTGGGAAGCCAAGCATTTTAGGTAAAATTATTATTATTTTTTTACATATGCAAAAGTCGTGAAACCCCTGTGGGGTATTAAGATTCACTTTACCCCTTGTTACGTTCCCCAAGGGGTCTAGTTTCCAAAATGTGATGCCATGTGTTTTTTTTTTTTTTTTGCTGTCCTGGCACAATAGGGGCTTCCTAAATGCAGCATGCCCCCAGAGCAAAATGTGCTTCCAAAAAGCCAAATGTGACTCCTTCTTTTCTGAGACCTCTAGTGCGCCAGCAGAGCACTTTTCACCCCAATATGGCGTGTTTTCTGAATCGGGAGTAATTGGGCTTCAAATTTTGGGGGGTATTTTCTGCTTTAACCCTTTGTAAAAATGTTAAATTTTTGGGAAACCAAGCATTTTAGGTAAAAATTTTTATTTATTTTTTACATATGCAAAAGTCGTGAAACCCCTGTGGGGTATTAAGGTTCACTTTACCCCTTGTTACATTCCCCAAGGGGTCTAGCTTCCAAAATGGTACGCCATGTGTTTTTTTTTTGCTGTCCTGGCACCATAGGGGCTTCCTAAATGCGGCATGCCCCCAGAGCAAAATTTGCTTCCAAAAAGCCAAATGTGATTACTCCTCTTTTGAGACCTGTAGTGCGCCAGCAGAGCACTTTTCTCCCCCATATGGGGTGTTTTCTGAATCGAGAGAAATTGGGCTTCAAATTTTGGGGGGTATTTTCTTCTTTAACCCTTTGTAAAAATGTAAAATTTTTGGGACACCAAGCATTCTAGGTAAAAAATTTTATTTATTTTTTACATATGCAAAAGTCGTGAAACCCCTGTGGGGTATTAAGGTTCACTTTACCCCTTGTTACATTCCCCAAGGGGTCTAGTTTCCAAAATGGTATGCCATGTGTTTTTTTTTTGCTGTCCTGGCACCATAGGGGCTTCCTAAATGCGGCATGCCCCCAGAGCAAAATTTGCTTCCAAAAAGCCAAATGTGACCACTCCTCTTTTGAGACCTGTAGTGCGCCAGCAGAGCACTTTTCTCCCCCATATGGGGTGTTTTCGGAATCGAGAGAAATTGGGCTTCAAATTTTGGGGGGTATTTTCTGCTTTAATCCTTTGTAAAAATGTAAAATTTTTGGGAAACCAAGCATTTTAGGTAAAAAAATGTATTTATTTTTTACATATGCAAAAGTTGTGAAACCCCTGTGGGGTATTAAGGTTCACTTTACCCCTTGTTACGTTCCCCAAGGGGTCTAGTTTCCAAAATGGTATGCCATGTGTTTTTTTTTGCTGTCCTGGCACCATAGGGGCTTCCTAAATGCAGCATGCCCCCAGAGCAAAATTTGCTTCCAAAAAGCCAAATGGGACTACTCCTCTTCTGAGACCTGTAGTGCGCCAGCAGAGCACTTTTCACCCTCATATGGGGTGTTTTCTGAATCAGGAGAAATTGGGCTTCAAATTTTGGGGGGTATTTTCTGCTTTAACCCTTTGTAAAAATGTAAAATTTTAGGGAAACCAAGCATTTTATGTAAAAAATTTTATTTATTTTTTACATATGCAAAATTCGTGAAACCCCTGTGGGGTATTAAGGTTCACTTTACCCCTTGTTACATTCCCCAAGGGGTCTAGTTTCCAAAATGGTATGCCATGTGTTTTATTTTGCTGTTTTGACACCCTAGGGGCTTCCTAAAGGTGACATGCCCCCAGAGCAAAATTTGCTTCCAAAAAGCCAAATGTGACTACTCCTCTTCTGAGACCTGTAGTGCACCAGCAGAGCACTTTTCACCCCCATATGGGGTGTTTTCTGAATCGAGAGAAATTGGGCTTCAAATTTTGGGGGGTATTTTCTGCTTTAACACTTTGTAAAAATGTAAAATTTTTGGGAAACCAAGCATTTTAGGTAAAAAATATTTTTTTTTTTACATATGCAAAAGTCGCGAAACCCCTGTGGGGTATTAAGGTTCACTTTACCCCTTGTTACATTCCCCAAGGGGTCTAGTTTCCAAAATGGTATGCCATGTGTTTTTTTTTTGCTGTTTTGACACCCTAGGGGCTTCCTAAAGGTGACATGCCCCCCAAAAACCATTTCAGAAAAATGTTCTCTCCAAAATCCCCTTGTCGCTCCTTCCCTTCTGAGCCCTCTACTGCGCCCGCCAAACACTTTACATAGACATATGAGGTATGTGCTTACTCGAGAGAAATTGGGCTACAAATACAAGTAAAAATTTTCTCCTTTTACCACTTGCAATAATTCAAAAATTGGGTATACAAGAACATGCGAGTGTAAAAAATTAAGATTTTTAATTTTCTCCTTCACTATGCTGCTATTCCTGTGAAACACCTAAAGGGTTAAAACACTGACTGAATGTCATTTTAAATACTTTGGGGGGTGTAGTTTTTATAATGGGGTCATTTATGGGGTATTACTAATATCAAGACCCTTCAAATCCACTTCAAAACTGAACTGGTCCCTGGAAAATATCGAGTTTGAAAATTTTGTGAAAAATTGGAAAATTGCTGCTGAACTTTGAAGCCCTCTGGTGTCTTCCAAAAGTAAAAACTCATAAATTTTATGATGCAAACATAAAGTAGACATATTGTATATGTGAACAAAAAAAATAAATTATTTTGAATATCCATTTTCCTTACAAGCAGAGAGCTTCAAAGTTAGAAAAATGCAAAATTTTCATTTTTTTCATCAAATTTGGGGATTTTTCACCAAGAAAGGATGCAAGTTACCAAAATTTTTTTGCACTGTGTTAAAGTAGAATATGTCACGAAAAAACAATCTCGGAATCAGAATGATAAGTAAAAGCATCCCAGAGTTATTAATGTTTAAAGTGACAGTGGTCAGATTTGCAAAAAAGGCCTGCGTCCTTAAGGTGAAAATGAGCTGTGTCCTTAAGGGGTTAAATGACATCGTGCAGAATAGACATTTTTCTAAGTCACTTTGATATAAAATTTGCTGCTGCAATTGCTTTCTGCTTGCCCGTTCTTCCCTCTGCATTATAAGGCAGAGCTTACCACTCTGTTTATACAGGAGCTGCCTCCAGAGCGAGACCCAGGGCTGTAGAATCACATTACACGGGTCCTGACTTGGAGACGGGTGCTATGGAAAGCTCCATTTCAAAGCGTACAGTGATAAGCAGCGGGAAAACAGGCACTCAAAGATATTCTGGCGCAAAATTTAAAATCAAAGTCCGAGAAGACTGTTCGGGCATGCTAGGAGTTGTAGTTCTGCAACAGCTGGAGGCACCCTGGTTGGGAAACACTTCCTTACATCGTAGGGATGTCCCGATACTGGTATCAGGACAGATACTGGACATTTGCACGAGTACTTGTACTCGTGCAAATGTCCCCGATACCTAATACGATACCTGCCGGCGGGACTCCCACCGGCAGGAATCACAGAGGTGCAGTAAGCCCCCTACAATCTCCGCTCCCAAGCTATGCAGATGAGCGTGATCATCATATCCAGGACCTGCATTAACCCTTTACAACTTTGATTGTGGTGTCTAAAAGTCCTGAAATGTACTGCTGGTTAGCTCTGGGATGCTGATCGGGATCACCGCAGCATAATCGCGATGTCCTGATGGCTGGCAGCAGTAAAGGAGCGACAAATGGGCACACGGAGCATGGTAAGGGACCTCCAGCCGTCCTCACAGCTGATCGAGACACCGCGATTTCAAAAAAGTTTGAATAAAAAAAAATTATATATATATTTTTATATAAAAAAAAAGCCCTCTTATAAAAACACACACAAAAAAAAACACACCTTTTTCCCCATTAAGGGTACGTTCACACAGGCGGATGCTCAGCGAATTTTACGCTGCGGATCTGCCGCTAAAGGACCGCTACATGCTGCCTTTAGACAAGCCTGCTACGAGCAGACACACTGAAGTGATGTACGTGTCGCTGCGCATGCGCAGTGTACTCGGACATATCGCGGCCGCTCCCCCTGTTCCATGAGCTAGGCCGAGAGCGGCCGCAATGTGAGAGTACACTGCACATGCGTGCTGCAACTCACACATCACAGTGCGTTTTCTTGTAGCGGCGTATTGCTGCTCCGAGCAGGCACATCTAAAAGGAAACACGTAGCGGTCCTTCAGCAGTGGATCCGCAGTTTAAAGTAAGTTGTGGATCCGCCCATGTAAACATACTCTTAAGGGGGGGGGGACCTGTCACATGACATTGAAAAAAGTATTGGTAACTGGTATCGGCGAGTACTTAAAGGGGTAGTCCAGTGGTGAAAAACGTATCCCCTGTCCTAAGGATCGGGGATAAGTTTCAGATCACGGGGGGTCCGACTGCTGGGACCCCCGTGATCTCTCTGTACAAGGCCCCCAGCTCATTGGCCAGATAGTGCGGTGGTCAACACGCGCTAAGCGGCGGCCGACACGCCCCCTCAATACAACTCTATGGCAGAGCCGGAGATTTCTGAAGGCAGCGCTCCGGCTCTGCCATAGAGTTGTATTGAGGGGGCGAGTCGGCCGCCACTTTGTGCAGTGGTCAACACGCCCCCTTCCTGTCGGGGCTCCGTACAGGAGATCGCAGGGGGCCCCAGCGGTCGGACCCCCGGCAATCTGAAACTTATCCCCTATCCTTAGGATAGGGGATAAGTTTTTCACCACTGGATATCTCCTTTAAGAAAAAGTATTGGTACTCGTACCCTGTCTTAAAAAAAATGGTATCGGGACAACAATATTACAGAGTACAAACCCTTAGGCCATGTTCACATGTCAGAATTTCCATGCCGGATTCCATATTGGAACTCGGCATGGAAATTCCGCTGCAGCAGGGTCCTGTTGAATTCAACTGAATTCTGCAGAACTGTTCACAAACCTGTTCATTCTTTGTGCGGAGTGCGGAGCCTAGCAGTGTCCGGGATGTCCGCACAGAGATTTTGTGTGTGGAAATTCTGTAGTGTGAACATGGCCTTGTAGAGCTTTCTGCAAATCTGCCCAGGTTACTGATGCCAATGCAAACACTAAAGGCAAAAATTAATTTAATCCTACAAAAAGGGATGAGAGAAGTGATAAATAGAAGAGGGTCCAGGATAGAAGACCTGTCATAAATAACAGAAACAGCTACAGGTAACCTGCCGCACCCCACAGCTCATGAATAATGTGTAACCCAAGACAACCTCAAATCACTCTACACCAGGGCGCCTCACATTACACTGGGTTACACAAGTGCCTATACAGTAACAACACTGAAGATCACAAGGACTTCCCAGGACCACCAGTGTATTACAAGAGACCAGAATGCTGCTTTATTCCATCCCCAGATGGCCAGCTAAAGGCTCATGTAGCATTACAGCTCCACTTTGTACGGAGGTGCGGGGAGACTTCGTGTACCTCTATAGGGCTCAAGGCCCCATACACAGGACATTTCAAATGGATTATCCGGGGCCAAAAACGCATTAAAACAATCAATCAGCAGTTACTTACCCCTACGATCCTGTGCTGGTCAGTAGCCCGGCCTTCCTTTTGGAGCATGTCATGTGACCACTTCAGTGGTCACATGCCGTAATTCTGGCATCGCGGCTCCATCACCGTGTGCTGATGCTAGGCATAAGGCATGTTAACGCCAATTCGCTGTGATGTCCACTCCAAAAAGGAAGGCGGTGTGTTGACCATCATGGGGTCCGTGGCATGAGTAACTGCTGATATGACATTTTAGGGCTACATAAAAAAATAAAAAAAATTCTGAATAAACTCTTCAGAATATGTTTTGCTGCAGATTTTCCACAGCGGAATTTGGTATCCACTGAAGTCAATGGGTAGCAAACTCGGCTGCAGAAAATCTGCAGCAAAATATGCACATGTGAATATACCCTAAGTGTAATGTTCCACGTGCCGTATTTTGCTGCGGCATTTTTTCCTACCCATTGAATTCAATGTGTAACAAAATCAGCTGCAGAAAATAACCAGCAAAATACGGCACATGTGACTCTACCTTTAGGCCGGGTTCACAATATGGAAATTCTGCTCAGAGATTTCGGTCAGACATTCCTGTCAATAAGATTCCGCTGCACAGTGCACACTATGGAATTTCACTGGCAGACATTACTCTGCTGAAAGTCCGCAGCCTAAAAAACAAACGTGTTCATTGTTTAGGCGGAATCCACTCTGCAGACATTGCCGTCTATGGGGACAGCAATGTCTGCGCTGGATCCAATTTCAGCAGGACCAAGCAGCCATCTACTGTGCATTGGGGATTTCCAACTATCCCCAGCAAATATTAAGGGAGAGAAGGACTGGGCATATTGAATTTCAGTTTCGTTCCCCTGTCCTCCACCTATGGCACCAGAGAAAACGTTTTCTTGCTTCTACCTTTAGACAGAACTAGAGAAAGATTTTGGAAAACTTTTTTTATTTATTTATTTTAATCAACTGGTGCCAGAAAGTTAAACAGATTTGTAAATTACTTCTATTAAAAAATCTTAAATTCTTCCAGTACTTATTAGCTGCTGAATACTACAGAGGAATTGGTTTTCTTTTTGGACCACAGTGCTCTCTGCTGACATCTCTGTCCAGAGTAGGAGAAAATCCCAATAGAAAACATATGCTGCTCTGGACAGTTCCTAAAATGGACAGAGATGTCAGCAGAGAGCTCTGTGTTCCAAAAAGAAAATAATTTCCTCTGTAGTATTCAGCGGCTAATAAGTACTGGAAGGATTAAGATTTTTTTAATAGAAGTAATTTACAAATCTGTTTAACTTTCTGGCACCAGTTGATAAAAAAAAAGTTTTCCACTGGAGTACCCCTTTAAGACAAAGGGAAAGTAGTTCTGACCACGATGCCAAACTGTGCAGCGACTATAGATATACAGTATTAGAGAACCAGACTATCAGCCATTTATAGCTATTGCAGAATTTGTGCGCTTTGGAGTCTGTTCACACTGGTGTACTGATTCCTGTCAGGTTTTCTAGTCTGAGAATGTAAAAATAATCTAATTTATAATCTGGGGCTACATTTACACTATGAAATTTCTGAGCAGAGAAATTCTGTTCAGAAATTCCGGTGAAGCAGCCTCCCATTGTCTTCAACAGGATTCTGCAACAACATGCACACTGCAGAATTCCAGCGGTGGAAATTCACTTCCGAAAAAACATGTTCCTTCTTTTGGTACAATTCTGTCTGGACTGTTATACTGTCAATAGTGATGGTGCTAATGGAATCTCTGCAGTCTGTAGTGTGAATGTAGCCTTAAAGGGGTACTCCACTGGAAAACATTCTTTTTTAAATCAACTGGTGCCAGAAAGTTACAGATTTGTAAATTACTTCTATTTAAAAATCTTAATCCTTCCAGTACTTAGCTGCTGTTATGATCCACAGGAAGTTCTCTTTCTTTTTGAATTTCCTTTCTGCCTGACCACAGTGTTCTCTGCTGACACCTGCTCTGGACATTTTAGAAACTGTTCAGAGCAGGATTTGCTCGTACTATGGACAGTTCCTAAAATGGACAGATGTGTCAGCAGAGAGCACTGTGGTCAGGCAGAAAGGAAATTCAAAAAGAAAAAGAACTTCCTGTGGATCATACAGCAACTGATAAGTACTGGAAGGATTAAGATTTTTTTTTAATAGTAATTAGAAGCCTGTTCAACATTCTTACACCAGTTGATTTAAAAGAAAATGTTTTCCAGTGGAAGTGGAGTACCCCTTTAAACACCAAGATGACCTTACTGATCTCACTTTGAGTCATTAGGAGGCCTGTAAAAAAGAAAAAAAAGGTATCCGCCAGAAAAAATGGGACACATAGCTCCAGCATACATGAAGACCATAACATTGGTGTGAACAGAGTGACAAGGCTACATTCACACTACAGCAGTGTTTCCCAACCAGGGTGCCTCCAGCTGTCGCAAAACTATAATTCCCAGCATGCCTGGACAGCCGAAGGCTGTCTAGCCAAGCTGGGAGTTGTAGTTTTGAAACAGCTGAAGGCACCCTGGTTGGGAAACACTGCACTACAGAAACCTTTGGCACTAGGATCGAGCACCATCAGTCACCAGTGACAGCAAAGCAGACTGCACGGAATTACGCTGAAAGGATGATCATGTTAATTCAGCTGAGTTCAGAATATAAATCTCTGCTGCGGTGCACAGTGCAGTAGAATCCCATTGGAGATAAGGGGAGGCTGCTGCTACAGAATCTTCAAGTGGAATTTCTCTGCTCAGAAATTCATTAGGCTGAATCCTCTGCTATATGTAAGGGACTGAGGGGTACAATGTGCAGACAGTCACCACGACATCACACAGCCATCAGTCACCACGACATCACTCACAGCCACCACATCACACAGCCACCACATCACACAGCCACCACATCACACAGCACTCACAGCCACCACATCACACAGCACTCACAGCCACCACATCACACAGCCATCAGTCACCACGACATCACTCACAGCCACCACATCACACAGCCACCACATCACACAGCCACCACATCACACAGCCACCACATCACACAGCACTCACAGCCACCACATCACACAGCACTCACAGCCACCACATCACACAGCCACCACATCACACAGCACTCACAGCCACCACATCACACAGCACTCACAGCCACCACATCACACAGCACTCACAGCCACCACATCACACAGCACTCACAGCCACCACATCACACAGCACTCACAGCCACCACATCACACAGCACTCACAGCCACCACATCACACAGCACTCACAGCCACCACATCACACAGCCACCACATCACACAGCACTCACAGCCACCACATCACACAGCCACCACATCACACAGCACTCACAGCCACCACATCACACAGCCACCACATCACACAGCACTCACAGCCACCACATCACACAGCACTCACAGCCACCACATCACACAGCCACCACATCACACAGCACTCACAGCCACCACATCACACAGCACTCACAGCCACCACATCACACAGCACTCACAGCCACCACATCACACAGCACTCACAGCCACCACATCACACAGCACTCACAGCCACCACATCACACAGCCACCACATCACACAGCACTCACAGCCACCACATCACACAGCACTCACAGCCACCACATCACACAGCACTCACAGCCACCACATCACACAGCCACCACGACATCACACAGCCATCAGACAGTCACCACGACATCACACAGCCATCAGACAGTCACCACGACATCACACAGCACTCACAGCCACCACATCACACAGCCACCACATCACACAGCCACCACATCACACAGCCAGTCACCACATCACACAGCCATCAGACAGTCACCACCACATCACACAGCACTCACAGCCACCACATCACACAGCCATCAGACAGTCACCACGACATCACACAGCACTCACAGCCACCACATCACACAGCACTCACAGCCACCACATCACACAGCACTCACAGCCACCACATCACACAGCACTCACAGCCACCACATCACACAGCCACCACATCACACAGCCACCACATCACACAGCACTCACAGCCACCACATCACACAGCCACCACATCACACAGCACTCACAGCCACCACATCACACAGCCACCACATCACACAGCCACCACATCACACAGCACTCACAGCCACCACATCACACAGCCACCACATCACACAGCACTCACAGCCACCACATCACACAGCACTCACAGCCACCACATCACACAGCCACCACATCACACAGCACTCACAGCCACCACATCACACAGCCACCACATCACACAGCCACCACATCACACAGCCACCACATCACACAGCCACCACATCACACAGCACTCACAGCCACCACATCACACAGCCACCACATCACACAGCACTCACAGCCACCACATCACACAGCACTCACAGCCACCACATCACACAGCCACCACATCACACAGCACTCACAGCCACCACATCACACAGCACTCACAGCCACCACATCACACAGCCACCACATCACACAGCACTCACAGCCACCACATCACACAGCACTCACAGCCACCACATCACACAGCCACCACATCACACAGCACTCACAGCCACCACATCACACAGCCACCACATCACACAGCACTCACAGCCACCACATCACACAGCACTCACAGCCACCACATCACACAGCACTCACAGCCACCACATCACACAGCCACCACATCACACAGCACTCACAGCCACCACATCACACAGCCACCACATCACACAGCACTCACAGCCACCACATCACACAGCCACCACATCACACAGCAATCACAGCCACCACATCACACAGCACTCACAGCCACCACATCACACAGCCACCACATCACACAGCACTCACAGCCACCACATCACACAGCACTCACAGCCACCACATCACACAGCCACCACATCACACAGCACTCACAGCCACCACATCACACAGCACTCACAGCCACCACATCACACAGCACTCACAGCCACCACATCACACAGCCACCACATCACACAGCACTCACAGCCACCACATCACACAGCACTCACAGCCACCACATCACACAGCCACCACGACATCACACAGCCATCAGACAGTCACCACGACATCACACAGCCATCAGACAGTCACCACGACATCACACAGCACTCACAGCCACCACATCACACAGCCATCACATCACACAGCCACCACATCACACAGCCACCACATCACACAGCCAGTCACCACATCACACAGCCATCAGACAGTCACCACCACATCACACAGCACTCACAGCCACCACATCACACAGCCATCAGACAGTCACCACGACATCACACAGCACTCACAGCCACCACATCACACAGCCATCAGACAGTCACCACGACATCACACAGCACTCACAGCCACCACATCAGACAGTCACCACGACATCACACAGCACTCACAGCCACCACATCACACAGCCATCAGTCACCACCACATCACACAGCACTCACAGCCACCACATCACACAGCACTCACAGCCACCACATCACACAGCCATCAGACAGCCACCACATCACACAGCCATCACACCACACAGCCACCACATCACACAGCCATCAGACAGCCACCACATCACACAGCCATCACACCACACAGCCACCACATCACACAGCACTCACAGCCACCACACCACACAGCCACCACACCACACAGCACTCACAGCCACCACATCACACAGCCATCAGTCACCACATCACACAGCCATCAGACAGTCACCACCACATCACACAGCACTCACAGCCACCACATCACACAGCCATCAGACAGCCACCACATCACACAGCCACCACATCACACAGCCATCAGTCACCACAACATCACTCACAGCCACCACATCACACAGCCATCAGTCACCACGACATCACACAGCACTCACAGCCACCACATCACACAGCCATCAGACAGCCACCACGACATCACACAGCACTCACAGCCACCACATCACACAGCCATCAGTCACCACCACATCACACAGCACTCACAGCCACCACAACACCACTGACACCCACCACACCGCACAGCACACACAGCCATCAGTCACTATGACAGCCACCACGACACCACTGACAGCCACCACGACACCACTGACAGCCATCAGTCACTATGACAGCCACCACGACACCACTGACAGCCACCACGACACCACTGACACCCACCACACCACTCAGCACACACAGCCATCAGTCACTATGACAGCCATCACGACATCACACACTCACAGCCACCACATCACACAGCACTCACAGCCACCACACCACGCAGCCACCACATCACACAGCACTCACAGCCACCACATCACACAGCACTCACAGCCACCACATCACACAGCACTCACAGCCACCACACCACGCAGCCACCACATCACACAGCACTCACAGCCACCACATCACACAGCACTCACAGCCACCACACCACGCAGCCACCACATCACACAGCCATCAGACAGTCACCACATCACACAGCACTCACAGCCACCACATCACACAGCAATCAGACAGTCACCACGACATCACACAGCACTCACAGCCACCACATCACACAGCCATCAGACAGTCACCACGACATCACACAGCACTCACAGCCACCACATCACACAGCCACCACATCACACAGCACTCACAGCCACCACATCACACAGCCACCACATCACACAGCACTCACAGCCACCACATCACACAGCCACCACATCACACAGCACTCACAGCCACCACATCACACAGCCACCACATCACACAGCACTCACAGCCACCACATCACACAGCACTCACAGCCACCACATCACACAGCCACCACATCACACAGCACTCACAGCCACCACATCACACAGCACTCACAGCCACCACATCACACAGCACTCACAGCCACCACATCACACAGCACTCACAGCCACCACATCACACAGCCACCACATCACACAGCACTCACAGCCACCACATCACACAGCACTCACAGCCACCACATCACACAGCCACCACGACATCACACAGCCATCAGACAGTCACCACGACATCACACAGCCATCAGACAGTCACCACGACATCACACAGCACTCACAGCCACCACATCACACAGCCATCACATCACACAGCCACCACATCACACAGCCAGTCACCACATCACACAGCCATCAGACAGTCACCACCACATCACACAGCACTCACAGCCACCACATCACACAGCCATCAGACAGTCACCACGACATCACACAGCACTCACAGCCACCACATCACACAGCCATCAGACAGTCACCACGACATCACACAGCACTCACAGCCACCACATCAGACAGTCACCACGACATCACACAGCACTCACAGCCACCACATCACACAGCCATCAGTCACCACCACATCACACAGCACTCACAGCCACCACATCACACAGCACTCACAGCCACCACATCACACAGCCATCAGACAGCCACCACATCACACAGCCATCACACCACACAGCCACCACATCACACAGCCATCAGACAGCCACCACATCACACAGCCATCACACCACACAGCCACCACATCACACAGCACTCACAGCCACCACACCACACAGCCACCACACCACACAGCACTCACAGCCACCACATCACACAGCCATCAGTCACCACATCACACAGCCATCAGACAGTCACCACCACATCACACAGCACTCACAGCCACCACATCACACAGCCATCAGACAGCCACCACATCACACAGCCACCACATCACACAGCCATCAGTCACCACAACATCACTCACAGCCACCACATCACACAGCCATCAGTCACCACGACATCACACAGCACTCACAGCCACCACATCACACAGCCATCAGACAGCCACCACGACATCACACAGCACTCACAGCCACCACATCACACAGCCATCAGTCACCACCACATCACACAGCACTCACAGCCACCACAACACCACTGACACCCACCACACCGCACAGCACACACAGCCATCAGTCACTATGACAGCCACCACGACACCACTGACAGCCACCACGACACCACTGACAGCCATCAGTCACTATGACAGCCACCACGACACCACTGACAGCCACCACGACACCACTGACACCCACCACACCACTCAGCACACACAGCCATCAGTCACTATGACAGCCATCACGACATCACACACTCACAGCCACCACATCACACAGCACTCACAGCCACCACATCACACAGCACTCACAGCCACCACACCACGCAGCCACCACATCACACAGGCATCAGACAGTCACCACATCACACAGCACTCACAGCCACCACATCACACAGCAATCAGACAGTCACCACGACATCACACAGCACTCACAGCCACCACATCACACAGCCACCACATCACACAGCACTCACAGCCACCACATCACACAGCCATCAGACAGTCACCACCACATCACACAGCCACCACCACATCACACAGCCAGACAGTCACCACCACATCACACAGCCATCAGACAGTCACCACCACATCACACAGCCATCAGACAGTCACCACGACATCACACAGCACTGACAGCCACCACATCACACAGCCACCACATCACACAGCCATCAGTCACCACGACATCACACAGCACTCACAGCCACCACATCACACAGCCATCAGACAGTCACCACGACATCACACAGCACTCACAGCCACCACATCACACAGCCATCAGACAGTCACCACCACATCACACAGCACTCACAGCCACCACATCACACAGCCATCAGTCACCACGACATCACACATCACTCACAGCCACCACATCACACAGCCATCAGACAGTCACGACATCACACATCACTCACAGCCACCACATCACACAGCCATCAGACAGTCACCACGACATCACACAGCACTCACAGCCACCACATCACACAGCCATCAGACAGTCACCACGACATCACACAGCACTCACAGCCACCACATCACACAGCCATCAGTCACCACCACATCACACAGCACTCACAGCCACCACTGACACTCACCACGCAGCACACACAGCCATCAGTCACTATGACAGCCACCACGACACCACTGACAGCCACCACTGACAGCCATCACAACACCACTGACAGCCACCACGACACCACTGACAGCCGTCACCATAACAGCCACAACACCACTGACAGCCGTCACCATAACAGCCACAACACCACTGACAGCCACAACACCACTGACAGCCACCACTATAACAGCCACGACCCCACTGACAGCCATCACAGTCACCATGACAGCCATCAGTCACCATGACAGCCACAACACCACTATGACAGCCATCAGACAGTCACCATGACAGCCATCACGACACCACTGACAGCCATCACGACACCACTGACAGCCATCACGACACCACTGACAGCCATCACGACACCACTGACAGCCATCACGACACCACTGACAGCCATCACGACACCACTGACAGCCATCACGACACCACTGACAGCCATCACGACACCACTGACAGCCATCACGACACCACTGACAGCCATCACGACACCACTGACAGCCATCACGACACCACTGACAGCCATCACGACACCACTGACAGCCATCACGACACCACTGACAGCCATCAGACAGTCACACAGCCAATACTGACAGTCACCATGACATCATACCACGGGCTGCTGCTAACACCGTATATACTGTGACTGTGGAGCTCCCCTTTATTTGTCCGCACAATACATCTTGTGGAATCCTTCCGAAAACATCACATCTCTACAGAGAATGACACAAAACATGGACACAACTGACACAAAGGACCGCCACCTCCTCATACAGCAGCACAGGGACAAACCATCTCCTATATAGGTGGGAGGAGGTGATCCAGCCTACCTGTCAGTGGACGGGGCACACCTATCACCTCCTGTTCACAATTAGCTCACCTTAAACGGATTGTTTAGGTCCGGATCCGCAAACGGATTGCTATCGAAGTCGGACATGGCGGCGGCGGGTCACGGGCAGCTCCCGGAGCACGGACCCGCACAAACCGTTATCCTAAACAGCAAAATGGCCGCTCCGGAAACTACGTCACTAGCCCCTAGCAGGCTCGGCTTACAGAGAGCGAGAGAGGGAGGTGTACTGCCCCGCCCCTCGGCTCCACGTGGTACGGTCAGCTGACGGAGGAGCGTCTGCCTGTCATGGGAGATTACAATAGACATGAGGGTCATGGGGGAGAGGGGTGTCACGTGTCATGTGACTATCCTCAGTGACTTCATCCTGATATAGTAATTCTACCTTTTGCTTTTTTTTTTTTTTTTTCTATAACTTTTCTGATCTGTCGGGTTTTCCAGAGCTCAAATCCACCACATTTTATGTGGGAATAATAATAAATGTGTTGGAATTTTTCAAAACGTTCAGGACACGCCCCTTTTCACATGTCACGCCCCTTTTCACAGGCCACGCCCCTTAACTGGAGTAATGGTCGGGCTGGAAGGGTTTTTTGTTTGCAGATTTTGGTGCAAGCGCCATGCACCAAAAAACATTGAGAAACCAATAGTAATTTTTACCCCGTCTTTGTTGCCCATAGCAACCAATCACAGCTCAGCTTTTATTTCTTAAAGGGCTATTCTGCTGGAAAATATATATATTTTTTTTATGAACTGGTGCCAGAAAGTAAAACATATTTGTAAATTACTTCTAATAAAAAATATATTATTCCTTCCAGTATTTATCAGCTGCTATATTTTCCACAGGAAGTTCTTTTCTTTTTGAATTTCCTTTCTGTCTAACCACAGTGCTCTCTGCTGACACCTCTGTCCAGGCCAGGAGAAAATCCCCATAGCAAAGCTATCCTGCTCTGAACAGTTCCTAAAATGGACAGAGGTGTCACCAGAGAGCACTGTGGTCAGACAGAAAAGAAATTCAATAAGAAAATAACTTCCTGTATAACATATAGCAGCTTATAAGTACTGGACAGATTACGATTTTTTTTAACAGAAGTAATTTACAAATATGTTTAACTTTTTGGCACCAGTTGATTAAAAATAAATGTTTTCCAGTGGAGTACCCCTTTAAATTGGCTTGATAAAATGAAGGCTGAGCTCTGCACTGCTTGCCGTGAGCAACAAGGAACATTTTTTGACACTTTTGATTAAATTTTGTTTGCATGGTGCATTTTTCACTCTGCAAAGTGTGACACATGCTGAAATGATACTTTTGCAGCAGATTTTAACATGATTTTGGACACGGATTATCCCCCATGCAATAAGGTTATGACTACTAATATGTATTCTATTTGTAATATATGTACAAACCTAGTCAATAACAGACATGGAGATCTGGCCACTAGAACCCATGGGCTTTCCCAGAAGACAAAATGCTGGAAAAATGCTTGTTACAGGGTAACTTTGGTGTCTTGTAGACCATTGGTCTCCAAACTGTGGCCCTTCTCATGTTGCAAATCTACAACACCTAGCATCCCACACTCAAACAGCAGGGACACTTACCGCCCAGATCCAGTGGGACATTCCGGCTTTCAGGGTGATGTTCCACTGTACCGGATCGGCCCCCCACATGTCCTGCATTTAACTGTTAAATGTGGTGCTCAGTGGGAAGTTTGACAGGGTAAAGAGCCATTAGATTTACCTACAGGGGCAACTGTCTCTGGTTGGTACCTACCTACCTACTCGGGGCACCTATGTGATGGGGGAAACTATCTGATGGGCCCTGTCTACCTACTGGAGCGACTTTACTTCCTAGTGGGTGGGACTTACTGACTCTTCCCCAACCCACTTATATAGCCACTTAACTATGTGGGACACCAAGGCAGGGATTATTATGGTTTGGGGCATTATAGGTCTTGGAAAAGAGCGTAGCCTGAAATGTTTTTTTATGGCAGGTTCTGCAGAGTTGTAGCTGGAAGAAATCATCATCACGGTTTGGGCCGGATGGAGAAGAAAAAGGAAAGTGACCAACGTCACCTGATGTAACTGTATGTAATCACTTATGTGGTCTATTGTGGTAATGATGGGGGATGTTGTCATTCTGTCACTTGTGTATCCGAGGTCCTCCTAAACTTGACAGACTGGCTTGTTGCTGTTGAAGGAGTACTGTAGTGGAATATAACTTAATAACTTATCCCCCATCCGATGGATAGGGGATAAGTTATAGATCGCGGGGAATCCGACCGCTGGGACCCCCCGCGATCTCCTGTATGGGGTCGTGGCAGTCCACAGGAAGGGGGCACACAATAGAGATACATGGAGGGGGCGTGTCTGCAGCGGCTTCCTGCAGGGGTCGGCATGGTGCTTTCTACAGACTGCCGCAGCCCCGTACAGGAGATCGTGGGGGCCCGAGCGGTCGAACCCCCACGATCTATAACTTATCCCCTATCCTTTGGATAGGGGATACGTTATATTCCATTACAGTACTCCCTTAAAGAGGTATTCCCATTCTGCATGTGCAGGCGTGATGAGGGCGTGGTTAGGGGTGTGGCTGAGGGCATGATGAGGGCATGGCTTGAGAAGTATGGGGACTGCACAAAAGGGATTTTGGCAGAACTATAGTACAGAACTACAATACTTCTAATAAGATGTATTTGAGCACTTAAAGAGTACCTGTCCCCAAACTAAACTTTTTATATATTGTAATTATAAGACACTTTGCTATTTACTTGCTGTTTAAATTCTCAACCTTTATATGTTTTTAATGTGATTGAAAAAACAGCCACTAGGTGGCTCTGTTCTGTTCTGTCAAACTGGAGACCAAACTCAGGAAGTGGGGCATGGTGAGGCACAGCTCTCGCAGGCTTCAGTGACATCGCTTTTCCTGGGGAACGCCCACTTTCTCCTGCTGGGAGCTCACACAATGTGAGCAAGGGGAAAGGTATGATACAGAGCTGTGATGCCCTGTATTAACCCTTCAGACATGGCAATCAAAGTTGACTGCAGCGTCTGAAGTGAAACTGAAAGTATCCCGGCAGCTCAGTCGAACTTACAGGACACCGGGAGGATCCCTACCTGCCTCCTCGGTGTCCGATCGGCGAATGACTGTTCTGTGCCTGAGATCCAGGCAGGAGCAGTCAAGCTCCGATAACACTGATCAATGGCATGTTAATACATACAGTGTAAAAGATCAGTGTGTGCAGTGTTATAGCCCCCTATGGGGGCTATAACTCTGCAAAAAAAAGGGAAAAAAAGTGTTAATAAATGTGATTAAACCCCCCTAATAAAAGTTTGAATAACCCCCTTTTCCCTTAACTCCTTCAGGACGCACTACGCCCGGTCCCGGGGTTTAAAACGGGGTCACACCGTGACCCCGCATCACACCGGGTCAGACCCGGCTGCTATTCATAGCCTGGACCCTGGGCTAACAGGGCGTGGCACCAATCGTTGTGCCGCGTGCTATTAACCCTTTAGACCCTAAAAGTGAAAGTAAACGCTACCCGGCAGCTCAGTTGGGCTGATCGGGACATTGCGATAAAATCTCGATGTCCCGATCAGCTAGGACAAGAGCAGAGACCCCCTTACCTTGCTCCGTTGCGTCTGATCGGTGTTTGATTGCACCAAGCCTGAGCTACAGGCTTGAGCAATCGAGCCCCTATCTCGCTGATCCATGCAAAGCTATGGCTTTGCAGGGATCAGAGTAAAAGATCAGCGTGTGCAGTGTTATAGGTCCCTATGGGAAAAAAAAGTGAAAAAAAAAGTTAACAAGGTCATTTAACCCCTTCCCTAATAAAAGTTTGAATCACCCCCCTTTTCCCATAAAAAAAACCTGTGTAAATAAAAATAAACATATGTGGTATCACCGCGTGCGAAAATGTCCAAACTATAAAACTATACAGTGGTCCCTCAACATACGATGGTAATTCGTTCCAAACTTCCAAACGAGCCATCGTTTGTCGAATCCATCGTATGTTGAGGGATTCGTGCAATGTAAAGTATAGGAAGCTGTACTCACCTGTCCCCGCCGCTCCGGACCGCGTCCCGCCGCTCCCGATGGTGTCCCCCCGCTCCCAATGGTGACCCCGGGCCTCCGCTGGGCTCTCCTGGTCTTCTGCTGTCTTCTCCGGTCCTCTGCTGTCTTCTCCGGTCCTCTGCTGTCTTCCGCAAGGCCTTACTGGGCCTGCGTAGCGACGTCATTACGCCGCTGCGTACGCCGTTCCTAATGGATGACGGGACGGCGTGTGCAACAGCGTAGTGACGTCACCGGAGAGGGCCGAGAAGACACCGGAGGACCAGCGCTGGACCCGAAGGGCACCCCGGAGCATCGTGGAGGGGTAAGTAATACTCACTGCACCACACAGGGAACATTAAGCTGCTATCCGGCAGCAGCTTAAGCATTTTGAGCTGCCGGATAGCACTTTATGCAATGGCCCCGACATAAAAAAGCATCGTATGTCGATGCTGACATCGACATGCGATGGCCTCTGAGAGGCCATCGTATGTCGATTTGATCATATGTCGAGGCCATCGTAGGTGGGGGGGGTCACTATATTGTTAATTAAACCGCACGGTCAATGGTGTACGCGCAAAAAAATTCCAAAGTCCAAAATAGCGTATTTTTGGTCACTTTTTATATCATGAAAAAATGAATAAAAAGCGACCAAAAAGTCTGATCAATACAAATACAAAATGACTAATGTCACTGCAAAGTAGAATTGGTGGCGCAAAAAATAAGCCATAATATAGAATTTTATGTGCAAAATTGAAAGCGTTATGATTTTTAGAAGGTGATGAGCAAAAAATTAAAATGCAAAAACGGAAAAACCCTGTGTCCTTAAGGGGTAAAAAAAAACATATGTGGTATTGCCTCGTGCGTAAATGTCGAAACTATAAAAATATTGTTAACTAAACCGCATGGTCAAGGGCGTACACGTAAACAAATTCCAAAGTCCAAAATAGCGTTTTTTTGGTCACTTTGTATACCATAAAATAATTAATAAAAAGCGATCAAAGAGTCCGATCACAACAGAAAGTGTACCAATAAAAACTTCAGATCACGGCGCAAAAAATGAGCCCGCCGCACCGACCCGTACGCGGCAAAATGAAAAAGTTATAGGGATCAGAAGATGACATTTTGAAACGTATACATTTTCCTGCATGTAGTTATGATTTTTTCCAGAAGTACAACAAAATCAAACCTATATAAGTAGGGAATCATTTTAATCGTATGGACCTACAGAATAGAGATAAGGTGTCATTTTTGCTGAAAAATTCACTGCATAGAAACGGAAGCCCCCCAAATGTACAAAATGGCGTTTTTTCTTCAATTTTGTCACACAATGATTTTTCTGTTTCGCCGTGGATTTCTGAGTAAAATGACTAATGTCACTGCAAAGTAGAATTGGTGGCGCAAAAAATAAGCCATAATATGGATTTTTAGGTGGAAAATTGAAAAGGTTATGATTTTTAAAAGGTGATGAGGAAAAAACGAAAGTGCAAAAACTGAAAAATGCTGAGTCCTTAAGGGGTTAAGGGCAGGAGGGGTGTTAGGATTAGTTAGGGAATATAATCTGAGTTAGTTTAGAAAATATGGTTTGGCAACAGGTACTCTTTAATTTTGGAAGTAGTGTGTAGTGAGGAGTAAAAGTGTTTGCCTAGAGTACTTCTTTAAACAATTCCTTTGCTCCAGTACTAGACCATCCGGATGTTTTAAGGCAGTTCTTCCTTGAAGTTAAAGGGGTACTCTAGTGAAAAACTTTTTTTTTAATGAACTGGCTCCGGAAAGTTAAACAGATTCGTAAATTACTTCTATTAAAAAATCTTAATCCTTTCAGTACTTTTTAGCAGCTGTTTGCTACAGAGGAAAATCTTTATTTTTTTTAATTTCTTTTTTGTGTTGTCCACAGTGCTCTCTGCTGACACCTGATGCCCGTATCAGGAACTGTCCAGAGAAGGAGAAAATCCCCATAGCAAACCTATGCTGCTCTGGACAGTTCCTGACATGGAAAGAGGTGTCAGCAGAGAGCACTGTGGACAACACAAAAACGAAATTCAAAAAATAAAGATTTTCCTCTGTAGCATACAGCTGCTAAAAAGTACTAAAAGGATTAAGATTTTTTAATAGAAGCAATTTACAAATCTGTTTAACTTTCTGGCACCAGTTCATTAAAAAAAAAAAAGTTTTCCACCGGAGTACCCCTTTAATGCTGCTTTGATAGATGCATCAAGCTAAATCGGCACTTTTCGTCTAATGCTTTTGTTTCCTTTTGCCCTTTTGTCCAACAGGCAAGAACATCAAAGTGGATGCTATCTGCTCCAACTCTGCAGATGAATCAGAAGACCCCCAACACATCGTTGATCCCACTTGCTTTGTTTTTGTCTGGCTGGTGACCAATCAATGTTCCCCTTATCTATTTGCTCTGCATATCTCTTAGTGGGAACACAATTTTCCTCTGCATGGCCTGCCTCTCCACATTGTCTTACACATGGGGTACAGTTTCCATATAAGTTTTAGAGGGTACTCCATAACTTACTAAAGATACTGTTAGACTTTTTAAAGTAGTTAGAAGTCTAAAGGAGAAGTACTCTGGTGGAAAACATTTTTTTTTATTAACTGGTGCCAGAAAGTTAAAGGAGTAGTCCAGTGGTGATTCAGTGGTGAGCAACTTATCCCCTATCCTAAGGATAGGGGATAAGTTGCAGATCGCGGGGGTCCGACCCCTGGGGCCCCCCGCGATCTCCTGTACGGAGCCCCGACAGCCCGCTGGAAGGGGGCGTGTCGACCTCCGCACGAGGCGGCGGCCGACACGCCCCCTCAATACAACTCTATGGCAGAGCCGAAGCGCTGCCTTCGGCAATCTCCGGCTCTGCCATAGAGATGTATTGAGGGGGCGTGTCGGCCGCCGCCTTGTGCGGGGGTCGACACCCGCTATCTCGGCGGAGAGCCGGGGCCCCGTACAGAGAGATCGCAGGGGGCCCCAGCGGTCGGACCCCCCGCAATCTCAAACTTATCCCCTATCCTTAGGATAGGGGATAAGTTTTTCACCACTGGACTACCCCTTTAAAGGGGTATTCCAGGCAAAAACTTTTTTTTATATATCAACTGGCTCCGGAAAGTTAAACAGATTTGTAAATTACTTCTATTAAAAAATCTTAATCCTTCCAATAGTTATTAGCTTCTGAAGTTTTCTGTCTAACTGCTCAATGATGATGTCACGTCCCGGGAGCTGTGCATGATGGGAGAATATCCCCATAGGAACTGCACAGCTCCCGGGACGTGAGTCATCATAGAGCAGTTAGACAGAAAACAGCAACTCAACTTCAGAAGCTAATAACTATTGCAAGGATTAAGATTTTTTAATCGAAGTAATTTACAAATCTGTTTAACTTTCCGGAGCCAGTTGATATATATAAAAAAGTTTTGGCCAGGAATACCCCTTTAAACAGTTTTGTAAATTACTTCTATTAAAAAATCTTAATCCTTCTAGTACTTATTAGCTGCTGAATACTACAGAGGAAATTATTTTCTTTTTGGAACACAGAGCTCTCTGCTGACATCATGGTCACAGTGCTCTCTGCTGACATCTCTGTCCATTTTAAGAACTGTCCAGAGTAGAAGAAAATCCCCATAGTAAACATATGCTGCTCTGGACAGTTCCTTAAATTGGACAGAGATGTCAGCAGAGAGCACTGTGGTCATGATGTCAGCAGAGAGCTCTGTGTTCCAAAAAGAAAATAATTTACTCTGTAGTATTCAGCAGCTAATAAGTACTGGAAGGATTAAGATTTTTTTAATGGAAGTAATTTACAAATCTGTTTAACTTTCTGGCACCAGTTAATAAAAAAAATATATATATATATGTTTTCCACCAGAGTACTTCTCCATTAGACTTCTAACTACTTTAAGAAGTCTAACAGTATCTTTAGTAAGTTATGGAGTACCCTCTAAAACTTATATGGAAACTGTACCCCATGTGTAAGACAATGTGGAGAGGCAGGCCATGCAGAGGAAAATTGTGGTCCCACTAAGAGATATGCAGAGCCTAAATTAAATATTTCTCACAGAAAAGGATTGCAGTAACACATGTTTTGCTATACACATGTTTATAACCCTTTGTGTGTATTGGAACTAAACCAAAAAAGGGAGGGAAAAAAAGCAAATTGGACATAATGTCACCAAACTCCAAAAATGGGCTGCACAAAATTATTGCCACCCTTAACTTAATATTTGGTTGTACACCATTTAGAAAAAAATGCCTGAAATCAGTTGCTTCCTATAACCATCAATAAGCTTCTTACACCTCTTAGCTGGAATGCTGGACCACTCTTCCTTTGCAAACTGCTCCAGATCTCTATTTTATTGCAAGAGCGCCTTTTCCCAACAGCAATTTTAAGATCTCTCCACAGGTGTTCAATGGGATTTAGATCTGGACTCATTGCTGGCCACTTCAGAACTCTCCAGCGCTTTGTTGCCATCCATTTCTGGGTGCTTTTTGACGGATGTTTGGGGTCATTGTCCTGCTGGAAGACCCAAGATTTCGGATGCAAACCCAGCTTTCTGACACTGGGCTGTACATTGTGACCCAAAATCCATTGGTAATCCTCAGATTTCATGATGCCTTGTACACATTTAGGGCACCCAGTGCCAGAGGCAGCAAAACAACCCCAAAACACCATGGAACCTCCACCATATTTCACTATAAATACTGTGTTCTTTTCTTTGTAGGCCTCATTCCGTTTTCGGTAAATAGTAGAATGATGTGCTTTACCAAAAAGTTCTATCTTGGTCTCATCTGTCCACAAGATGTTTTCCCAGAAGGATTTTGGCTTACTCAAGTTAATTTTGGCAAAATGTAGTCTTGCTTTTTTATGTCTGTGTCAGAAGTGGGGTCCTCCTGGGTCTCCTGCCATAGCGTTTTATTTCATTGAAATGTTGTAGATAGTTTGCGCTGACACTGATGCTCCCAGAGCCTGCAGGACAGCTTGAGTATCTTTGGAACTTGTTTGGGGCTGCTTATCCACCATCCGGACTATCCTGCGTTGACATCTTTAATCAATTTTTCTCTTCCATCCACGCCCAGGGAGATTAGCTATAGTGCCATGGATTGTAAACCTCTTGATAATGTTGCGCACTGTGGACAAAGGCAAATCTAGTTCTCTGGAGATGGACTTGTAACCTTGAGATTGTTGATATTTTTCCACAATTTTGGTTCTCAAGTCCTCAGACAGTTCTCTTCTCTTTCTGTTGTCCATGCTTAGTGTAGCACACACAGACACGCAATGCAAAGACTAAGTGAACTTATCTCCTTTTTATCTGCTATCAGGTGTGATTTTTAGATTGCCCACACCTCTTACTTGCCCCAGGTGAGTTTAACCCCTTAAGGACCCAGCCCAAATATACCTTAAGGACCCGGCCATTTTTTGAACATCTGACCACTGTCACTTCAAGCATTAATAACTCTGGGATGCTTTTTCATTCTGATTCCGAGATTGTTTTTTTGTGACATATTCTACTTCGTGTTAGTGGCAAAATTTTGTCGATCCTTGTTTCATTTCTTGGTGAAAAATTCCCAAATTTGATGAAAAAATTAAAAAAAAATTTTAACTTTGAAGCTCTCTGCTTATAAGGAAAATGGATATTCCAAATAAATTATACATTGATCCACATACACAACATGTCTACTTTATGTTTGCATCATAAAGTTGACATGTTTTTACTTTTGGAAGACACCAGAGGGCTTCAAAGTTCAGCAGCAATTTTCCAATTTTTTACAAAATTTTCAAAATCTGAATTTTTCAGGGACCAGTTCAGTTTTGAAGTGGATTTGAAGGGCCTTCATATTAGAAATACCCCACAAATGACCCAATTATACAAACTGCACCCCTCAAAGTATCCGAAATGACATTCAGTAAGTGTGCTAACCCTTTAGGTGTTTCACAGGAATAGCAGCAAAGTGAAGGAGAAAATTCAAAATCTTCATTTTTTACATTTGCATGTTCTTGTAGACCCAGCTTTATCAAGAGGCGGCGGGCATATTGATAAAGCTGCGGACGTAGCGAAACATGTCGAGGGGGGCAGAGTAGGGAGACATTTTAATCGAGCAAATTAGCAGCTCAGGATAGCTAAGCGTGCACTGCAGACACGCCAGGCATCTCAAATACAGCAGAGATAACAGAGCACTAATAAGAGAGGACTGAATGCAGTCTCTATATGGATATACTAAAGTGACAAAACTTTAAGTACACTGAGCTGCTGACTTGCCAATTTTTAACCGTGTGAGTTTCAAATTATTTTGTGCACAATTATAATGTAATAAAGCTTGTGGGAACACCATAAAGATATAATATATGGGAAAATAAGTTTTTTTTTGGATTCCCTTAGGGAATCTATAGGTTACTGCGACGAAAAATTTGCCGCAGCCCAAACTTGAAGCAGGAAATTTACTTTAAACCTAACTGTGTGAATGTACCCTGTACGTTAGCATGGGGGGGCAAACCTCCAGCTGTTTCAAAACTACAACTCCCAGCATGCACTGACAGACCGTGCATGCTGGGAGTTGTAGTTTTGCAACAGCTGGAGGCACACTGGTTGGAAAACCTTCAGTTAGGTTCTGTTACCTAACTCAGTATTTTCCAACCAGTGTGCCTCCAGCAAAACTACAACTCCCAGCATATACTGATCACCAAAGGGCATGCTGGGAGATGTAGTTATGGAACAGCTGGAGGTACACAACTACAACTCCCAGCATGCCGAGACAGCTGTTTGCTGTTTGGGCATGCTGGGATTTGCAGTTTTGCAGCATCTGGAGGGCTACAGTTTCTAGACCAGTGCACAGTGATCTACAAACTGTGGACCTCCAGATGTTGCAAAACTACAAATCCCAGCATGCCCAGACAGCAAACAGCTATGTGAGCATACTAGGAGTTGTAGATTTGCAAGATCTGGAGGGATATAGTTTAGAGACCATTGTATAGTGGTCTCAAACTGTAGCCCTCCAGCTGTTGCAAAACTACATATTCCAGCATGCCCAAACAGCTGTCTGGGCATGCTGGGAGTTGTAGTTTTGCAACATCTGGAGGGCTTCAGTGTAGAGACTGGTCTCAGACTGTAGCCCTCCAGATCAACTTACCGGCTTCCGTAGGATTCAGGGAGCCGTCCTCTTCTTCCGCACGACATCGCCGCCCGCCGATCACCGTCGCCCGCAGCCTCCGGATCGGTAAGTGGATCTTCGGCGTTCGGTCCCCTTCGTTTCCCCATCTTGCCCCGCCTATTGCGGGTGGGCAGGACGGAGTAAACGAAAGTTAACCCCCCCGCCCCCGATCTGCTATTGGTGGTCGCGTCTAGATCACCTATAGCAGGGATAGGAGGGGTGGCAACCCTGCCACCTCACTCCTATCGCTACAGGGGTGAATTCACTTGCGATTTGCGCCGATCACCGACATGGGGGAGTCTGATGACCCCCCTGGGCATCTGCGCGGGGTGCCTGCTGATCGATATCAGCAGTCACCCCGGTCCGGGTCCAGTCCGGGTCCAGTCACCCCGATACGTCCTGGGTCCTTAAGTACCAGAAAGCCAGGGCGTATCCATACGCCCTAGGTCCTTAAGGGGTTAAAGGAGCATCACATACTAGAAACAATCTTATTTTTCCACAATTTTGAAAGGGTGCCAATAATTTTGTCCAGCCCATTTTTGTAGTTTGGTGTGACATTATGTCTAATTTGCTTTTTTCCTCCCTTTTTTGGTTTAGTTCCAATAAACATAAAGGGAATAAACATGTGTATAGCAAAACATGTGTTACTGCAATCCTTTTCTGTGAGAAATACTTCATTTTCTATAAAAATTGCAGGGGTGCCAATGGCCATGACTGTATTTCAATAGTTCGGACAATTATGCACGTGGCGATAATGAATATTTATGAAGGGGTGTTATATCAAAATCAGACAGACAGCTGTACCAGTGCACGCTGGGGCTAGAGAACAACTTGCTTGCACCAAAGCAGTTAATTTGCACCTTTGTTTTTTTGCCATATCTATGCAATAGAGCACCATAAAAAAATAAGTAAATAAAGGGGGAAGGTGTTACCGTATATGCCGGTGTATAAGACGACCCCCAACTTTTACAGTTAAAATATAGAGTTTGGGATATACTTGCCATATAAGACTACCCCTCCTACCGCTATGTACAGTACCTTATAGTTCCCCCACATTAGGTCGGCAGCATGTTCCCCCACATTAGGTCGGCAGCATGTTCCCCCACATTAGGTCGGCAGCATGTTCCCCCACATTAGGTCGGCAGCTACCCCACATTAGGTCGGCAGCTCCTCCCCCCACAATAGTAGGCAGCTCCCCCCACAGACATACAACTTCCAGCCATATAGAGTATATGGCTGGAGGCTGTATGTCTGTGTACTGCCCCCCACAGTGTTCCGGTCACCGCTCCTCCGGCCCGGGGTCACAATCTACTGCTATGGCCTATGGACCATAGCAGCAGTCCCGGAACCGGAGGAGCGGTGATCGGAACACTGTAGATGACGCGCCGCCGGTCACTCACCAGGCCCCGTCCTCCTCCGGTCCTCCTGCGCCTCTATGGTTATACGCACGGGACATCACTGACGTCCCGTGCGTACAACCATAGAGCGGTGGAGAAGCGCAGAAGGACCGGAGGAGGATGCGCGGCGGGCGAGGAATGGTAAGTGACCTGCGGACATCCTTATGTCCCGAAAAGATTTTTCGGGACACGGGGATGTCCGGCATAGGAATACTTACGATTATCGTGCCGGCTCCTGTGTGCGGCTGCATGCGGGGGCCGGCCAGAGCATGTAAAAACTAATTCATGAATACTAAAAACCAGGGTGCCTCCAGCTGTTGTGAAACTACAACTACCAGCATGCCCGGACAGCCTTTGCCGGTTCGGGCATGCTGGAAGTTGTAGTTTCACAACAGCAGGAGGCACCCTGGTTTTTAAGTATACAGTTATTAGTTTTTACATGCTCTGGCCGGCCCCCGCATGCAGCCGCACACAGGAGCCGGCACGATAATCGTAAGCATTCATATGTCGGACCCCAATACCCGGCGTATAAGACGACGGAGATAAGAGCGCAGTGTCACACTTTACTTACTGTCTCGCTGCTCCATTATAAGTCTGGGAGTAAGTTCATACTAAGGGTTATGAAAGGAATCTCTGCTCTCACAGAATTCCACGAGCGGAGATTCCATCTGGCGGCCGCCGGCGAAATTTTTTGGCAGTAGGACTGCGTGACCCTGCGCCGTCATTAGTGACAGCAATGCAGGGCTCGCGGACTTCCGTGCAAAGAGGAACATGTTCTTTCTTTGCATGGATCAATTTCATGGAAGACCCATTCACACTGGTGTTAAAGTTCACTGCGCGTAATTCAGCTCGGGGAATTCCACGGGAATCTCACAGTGTGAACATACCCTAAGGGGCACTGTTTCCCTACCAAACAGGGTCGGTTCTGCCTATAGGCAAAATAGGCAGCCGCCTAGGGGGCGCCACTCTGCCAGCTGCAAGAAAGTTAGTAGCCAGCCAGCATCTGAAGCACCCGCTCATCCAAAGCAGCCGCCCAGCCATCACCCGCACCCCCTAACCAAATCCCCCCCGGTACCATAATAATCTGCATTCTTCAGCCTGCTGGAGGAGCACAGTGCCAGCTCCAAGGCAGACAGGCAGGTCAGATCCATCCAGCATCCTGACATCGCGCGCTCCTCCATACATCCGCCCCAACCCCCTCGCCTCTCCTGAGCGATCACATCTGTCCGCCTCGGAGGAGTACTGCTTTCAGCGGCAACATGCTCCCCAGAGGCAGACAGGCATGATCGCTGATGTCCTCTGTCTCATGACATCACAACTCTGTCTCCGCCCCTCCGCCACCGCTTGGTCTATAGAGGACAATGATGGCAGTCGATGAGGGCTTGTGTGTGGACTCTTACAGCACGTGTAAGTGCACGATTATGTATGTTTGTTACAGTGTGTCACCCCAGTAGTATGGTAATTACATGAAGAAGAGGTTTGTTACAGTGTGTCACCCCAGTAGTAAGGAGATTACATGAGGAGGAGGTTTGTTACAGTGTGTCACCCCAGTAGTAAGGTGATTACATGAGGAGGAGGTTTGTTACAGTGTGTCACCCCAGTAGTATGGTAATTACATGAAGAAGAGGTTTGTTACAGTGTGTCACCCCAGTAGTAAGGAGATTACATGAGGAGGAGGTTTGTTACAGTGTGTCACCCCAGTAGTAAGGTGATTACATGAGGAGGAGGTTTGTTACAGTGTGTCACCCCAGTAGTATGGTAATTACATGAAGAAGAGGTTTGTTACAGTGTGTCACCCCAGTAGTAAGGAGATTACATGAGGAGGAGGTTTGTTACAGTGTGTCACCCCAGTAGTAAGGTGATTACATGAGGAGGAGGTTTGTTACAGTGTGTCACCCCAGTAGTATGGTAATTACATGAAGAAGAGGTTTGTTACAGTGTGTCACCCCAGTAGTAAGGAGATTACATGAGGAGGAGGTTTGTTACAGTGTGTCACCCCAGTAGTAAGGTGATTACATGAGGAGGAGGTTTGTTACAGTGTGTCACCCCTGTAGTAAGGAGATTACATGAGGAGGGTTTTGTTACAGTGTGGTAATTACATGAAGAAGAGGTTTGTTACAGTGTGTCACCCCAGTAGTAAGGAGATTACATGAGGAGGAGGTTTGTTACAGTGTGTCACCCCAGTAGTAAGGTAATTACATGAATAAGAGGTTTGTTACAGTGTGTCACCCCTGTAGTAAGGAGATTACATGAGGAGGGTTTTGTTACAGTGTGGTAATTACATGAAGAAGAGGTTTGTTACAGTGTGTCACCCCAGTAGTAAGGTGATTACACGAGGAGGAAGTTTGTTACAGTGTGTCACCACAGTAGTAAGGTGATTACATAAGGAGGAGGTTTGTTACAGTGTGTCACCCCAGTAGTAAGGTGATTACAAGACAAGGAGGAGGTTTGTTACAGTGTGTCACCCCAGTAGTAAGGTGATTACATGAAGAAGAGGTTTGTTACAGTGTGTCACCCCAGTAGTAGGTGATGACATGAGGAGGGGTTTGTTACAGTGTGTCACCCCAGTAGTAAGGAACTTACATGTGGAGGTTTGTTACAGTGTGTCACCCCAGAAGTAAGGTGATTACATGAGGAGGAGATTTGTTACAGTGTGTCACCCCAGTAGTAAGGTGATTACATGAGGAGGAGGTTTTTTACAGTGTGTCAAAACAGTAGTAAGGTGATTACATGAGGAGGAGGTTTGTTACAGCGTGTCACCCCAGTAGTAAGGTGATTACATAAGGAGGAGGTTTGTTACAGTGTGTCTCCCCAGTAGTAAGGTGAGTACATGAGGAGGAGGTTTGTTACAGTGTGTCACCCCAGTAGTAAGGTGATTACAAGACAAGGAGGAGGTTTGTTACAGTGTGTCACCCCAGTAGTAAGGTGATTACATAAAGAAGAGGTTTGTTACAGTGTGTCACCCCAGTAGTAGGTGATGACATGAGGAGGGGTTTGTTACAGTGTGTCACCCCAGTAGTAAGGTGGTTATATGATGAGGAGTGGGATTGTTACAGTGTGTCAACCCAGTAGTAAGGTGGTTATATGATGAGGAGTGGGATTGTTACAGTGTGTCACCCCAGTAGTAAGGTGGTTATATGATGAGGAGTGGGATTGTTACAGTGTGTCAACCCAGTAGTAAGGTGGTTATATGATGAGGAGTGGGATTGTTACAGTGTGTCACCCCAGTAGTAAGGTGGTTATATGATGAGGAGGTTTGTTACAGTGTATAACCCCAGCAGTAAAGTGGGTGTGTGTCAAAGGGCGTGGTCCAGGGGCGACAAAATTAGCTTTTGCCCAGGGTGGAAAAATCCTTGCACCAGCCCCTGCAGAGAAATGTCAAGTTTTTCAAAGTGACAGTGCCTGTTTACGTGCCCATTCACACCACAGTTTGTGCATACGGTTTAGGGTTTTTAAAACGTATGTGCTAAAACCGTATGAAACCGTATACACACGTTTTAAATGGTTCTCATTGACTGCAATACTATAAAAACTGTATATGACGAATATATGGTTTTATAATAGTAGACAAAACGTGCTTTTGTACAGCAACGGGGCACAATGCCAGTCTATGAATAATATATCACAAGCCGCTGTATTTATAAACCGTGGTGTCAATTAACCCTAAGTTTGTAATGTAGGTAGGGCATGATGGGAGTTGTAGTTTTACAGCACCTGGGGGAACCACGTGTTGGGCAGCACTGAACACCCTTCTATCAGTCACCCGGCACCATGATGACAAAAAGTTGACAACAACTTGGCAGACACCACGTGATACAAACTTAACTTCAAGACACGCCCACTATAGAATGCTGGCTTCTGATTGGCTGTGCCTGCCATTCGCTCAGTACACCCGGAATTCCGAGTTTACTCGGCCGTCCCGCCTCTGCCTTCAGCGCCGTGTCACCCGCCTGTCACGTGATCGCAGCGGCTGCCCACACCGGCTTCCGTAGTGCCAGCAGACCGTTCCCGTAGCTTTCAGAGTTTGTTCCCATTCACACACACACTACAAGATGAGCGGAAACGCGTCCACCTCCAGCACCAGCCTGACGTACAACAATGACTACAGCACCGGAGGAGGTGGCGGTGAGGGGGCAGAGCTGGCACAGGAGGCCACACCGGGCGGCAGCTCTACCCCGGCCGGCTTCGCGCTGTTCAGCAGCGACAAGAAGTAAGAAGGGGCGGGGAGGGAGAAGGCAGCTGTTGTGTGTGAATACTCCTTAGCTGGTCTGGTTACAGGACTTGCTGGGACTAGTAGTTCCTCAACAGGTTGCATATCATGTGTGCAGTGCATGGTGGCTCTTGCAATGCTTTAAACCAGTGTTTCCTAACCAGGGTGCCTCCAGCTGTTGCTAAACTACAACTCCCAGCTTTCTGGGCATGCTGGGAGTTGTAGTTTTGCAACAGCTGGAGGCTCCCTGGTCTAAAAACTGTGCAAAACTACAACTCCCAGCATGCCTGGACAACCTTTAGTATACCAGTGTATCCTACCCAGGGTAACTCCAGCTGTTGCAAAACTATAATGCTCTGATCTAAAGCCTAAGGCTGTCCGGGCATGCTGGGAGATGTAGTTTTGCAACAGCTGGAGACACCCTGGTTGAGGAACAATGCTCTAAATTGTGCAAAACTACAACTCCCAGCATGCCTGGACAGCCTTTAGTGTTTCTTAAATAATCTATAGCAGTGTATCCTACCCAGGGTGATTCCAGCTGTTGCTGAACTATAACTCCCAGCATGCCCGGAGTAGTTTTGCAACAGTTGGAGGAACACTGGTTGGGAATTGTTGGTATATGCTATTGTCCATCATCCAGCTGTTGCAAAACTACTACTCCCATTATGATCCAACAGCCAAACTAGTTTTGCAACAGTTGATGATGGGAGTTGTAGTATGTGGGAGCCACAGGTTAAAGGAAAACTGTCAGCTTTCTCCCCCCGCACTAACCAGCGGTACTGGCTGGTAGTGCGGGGGACGCTGATCAGTATGATCCTTAGCGTGTCTGGATCTGCCGTAATCTTCTATTATCAGTATATGAGGTGCTAACTGGACCGTAGCTCCTCCCAGCTCATCAATATTCCTCCCCATCCTCCGCCACTCCCTCTTCTCCCCACTCTGTAATGAAGAGGGAGGGGAGGAATATTGATGAGCCGGGCGGTGCTGCGGCTCGGCACTGACGTCAGAGTGCCAGTTAGCACCTCATTTGAATATAGAAGATTACGGCCGAACGTCGCGGCGGATCCGGGCACGGTAAGCATCAAACTGATCAGCGTCCTCCGCACTAGCAGCCAGTACTGCTGGTTAGTGCGGGGGAAGAAAGCTGACAGTTTTCCTTGAAAGAACACTAGTTTAGACCATGAAAGAAAATCCTTTGGCTGTCCAGGCATGCTGGTACTTGGTTTTGCAACAGCTGGAGGCACCCCAGTATAGACCGTGTATGAACCGCCAAAGGCTGTCCGAACATGCTGTAAGTCATAGTTTTGCAACAGCTGGAGGCACACTGGTCAAGAAATAATGGTATATACTATTGTCTATCATCCTGTGGCACTTCAGTTGTTGCAAAAGTACAACTCCCATCATGATCCAACAGCCAAGTTGGAAATGGAAGTTGTAGTTTTGCCAGAGATGGGTGTTGTAGTTTTGCCACAGGTTGAAGAACACTAGTGTAGACCATGAAGAAAAAGCCTTTGGCTCTCCAGGCATGCTGGTAGTTATAGTTCTGCAACAGCTGGAGACACCCTGTTTTGGAAACACTGGTCTATTCTATTGTCCATCGACCTGTGGCTCTCCAGCTGTTGCAAAACAACAACCTGTTTGTTAAAGTGTGATGGGAGTTGTAGATTTGCAACAGCTGGAGAGCCACAGGTCGAGGGACAATAGTATAGATCAGTGTTTCCCAACCAGTGTGCCTCCAGCTGTTGCAAAATTACAACTCCCAGCGTGCAGGTATCATCACAGCTTCAATGAACAAAGAGATCCTGCACCAGATATGCAGAATTGTGGAGTGAATGGACACAACTAACTGTATTGTGCACCCTTTGGGGGTGACGTCCAACATAGGCCTCTATGGGTTGAGATTACTTTGCCGAAATGTTGGGTCACAGAAGGGTTAGCGCCAATCCTTATGGTCGCAGTGTTGCAGACGTATAAAGTTATACACATTTTGCAGTCTCTCAAAGTAGAAGTTGGCGTCGGGTTAAAAAATTGCCGTAACCAAAGAGTCCTGTCACCCCGCTGTCATCCCTTATCTCAGTGTCTGCCTGCAGCTGTTGCAAAACTACAGCTCCCAGCATGCCCGGAGTTGCAGTTTTGCAACAGCTGGAGACACCCTGGTTGGGAAACAGGGGGGGGGGGCGTAATTGGTATATTTTAAGGTATACAGTGAGATTGCATCTCAACGTACCATAACACGCAGTACTGCTTTTGTGTGATCTGATACTGATCTCCATGGAAGACATTAGAAAACTATTAAGATTTTTCTTAACTTTGCTGGGGTGACAAAAAGAAAATTCTGTGTCTCTGGGAGGGATAACTACATGACGTGTAATCATAGTCTTTGTGGTCCAAGGAAGGTTGGGAGTTGCCATTTATAATTTGTTCATAGTGGGGACCTCTGGGACCCCGACCTCTGGAAGCTGGAGTGCAGGGGCTCCATCAAAGTTGTTCACGAAGCAGCAAAACATTAAAGGGGAGTCCAGAATAAATAAAAATAAAAAAGCCTGCTATGGTAAAAAAAAATACTCTACTTGTCTTCTGCTTTTTGTATCCAGTACCATCGCTTTGGTCCAACCTGCTGTGTCTATTTACTTTCCTGGATGACGCGCCCTCCTGATGGTCCCAGCGGTCGTCGGCAGTTTGTTTGAGCAGGGAGTGGGCGTCATCAAGGGACGTAAATGGAGGTGGACTGGAGCAGAAGGTGACTTTAAAGGGGTTCTCCTATGGAAACCTTTTTTTTTTTTTTTTTAAATCAACTGGTGTCAGGAACTGTGCAGAGCAGGAGAAAATGCCCATAGCAAACGGATGCTGCTCTGGACAGTTCCTAAAATGGACAGCAGAGGTCAGCAGAGAGCACTGTGGACAGACAGAAAAGAAATCCAAAAAGAAAAGAATTTCCTCTGTAATATTCAGTAGCTAATAAGTACTGGAAGGATTAAGGATTAATAGAAGTAATTTACAAATCTGTTTAACTTTTTGGCATCAGTTGATGTAAAAAAATAAACCTTTAATGTATTTTGTTATTTTATGGAGTTCAGTCTTAAAAGGGTATTCCCAATTACGGGAATTTACTCCAGAATGAACAAAGTGCACTGCGCGTGAGCGGCCAATGCAGCATTCATTCTCTATGGGGCTGCTGGATACTTCAGAGTTCAGCGCTCAGAAAAGTTTGGCGCAGTGTGCTCTGTTTATTGGTGTGCTCTTAAGATTGGTGTGGGGTCCCAGTGGTTAGACCCTGTGGATAGGGGATAACAAGCTTAGAGACAGAAACCAGCAGGAAACCTTTGCGACCCAATGAAAGTTAGGCTGGGTTCACACTACGTTTTGTACTTAGGGTTCCCGTATACGGCTGGGAGGAGGGGGGGCGGGGCTTAATCGCGGTGCCCGCACTCAGCCGTATTCGGGAACCGTATTTAATGCATGTCTATGAGTGTATTTAATGCATGTCTTTGAGCCTCCGGTCGGCTGCGTTTTCGGCTGTATGCGGATTACCGACCGTAGGCAAAAACGCGGTCGACCACGTTTTTGCCTGCGGTCGGGAAACCGCATACGGCCGAAAACGCAGCCGACCGGAGGCTCAAAGACATGCATTAAATACACTTAGACATGCATTAAATACGGTTCCCGAATACGGCTGAGTGCGGGTGCCGCGATTAATCCCTGCCCCCCTCCTCCCAGCCGTATACGGGAACCGTAAGTACAAAACGTAGTGTTAACCCAGCCTTGGGCTGCATTCACATCTTGTTTTTGCAATACGGGTCCCATATCCCCCGTTTCTGTACAAAAAACGGATGTCTCCAATCCGGACCGAAACGTATGCAACCGTATATGCCTCCTCACGTTTTTAAACTGTATACGGTTTGAAAACGGATGTCTGTTTGCATAGGTTTTAATACGTTTTCCTTAGACATGAGCGAACTTACAGTAAATTCGATTTGTCACGAACTTCTCGGCTCGGCAGTTGATGGCTTATCCTGCATAAATTAGTTCAGCTTTCCGGTGCTCCGGTGGGCTGGAAAAGGTGGATACAGTCCTAGGAAAGAGTCTCCTAGGCCTGTATCCACCTTTTCCAGCCCACGGGAGAACCTGAAAGCTCAACTAATTTATGCAAAAAAAGTCAGCAACCGCCGAGCCGAGAAGTTCGTGACGAATAGAATTTACTGTAATTCGCTCATCTCTAGTTTTCCTTGAAAAAAAACGGATACGGTTTTATGTTTAACATTTTAAATAAAGTTCTTTTTTTATTGAATTTCCCCCCCCCAAAAAAAAAAAAATAATTAAAAATTAAAAAACAGTATTGTTAAAACTGGATGTAACCTTACGCACATATGGTTCAATACGGTTACCATAGAACTCCATTTTAAAATAACCGTATACAGGTTGCATACAGTTTTTGACCGGGACACAAAACCGTAGTAGACTACGGTTTGGTGTACCGTTAAAAACCGTATAAACCCGTAAATGATGCAAAACGTACACAACCTGATGCTACGGTTGGCATACGGTTTACAATGAAATGCCTATATATACGATTTGCAATTCGGTTCGATACAGTCCTTTCAATGAAACCGGATATGGCAACCGTATTGCAAAAACTAGATGTGAATGCAGCCTTATTTTGGTCTATTGGTGTCCATCCTGCAATGGGGCAGCCTGCTGCTGAACAGAATCTGCGATGGAGGCCTTCCATACAAATGTGAACGTACACTGCTTAGGCCTCACATCTGGGGCCTTCACATTAGTGTTTGGGGACAGAAAATGGAGTCAGGTGGCTTATTTGCTCAGTGGACTCATCCCAACCAAACCCATTAACTTTTAGGGTAAGGTCATGTAGCACATCTGCAGTGTATTTGAGACACGTGAATACACTACAACAGTGGTCTTCAACCTGCGGACCTCCAGATGTTGCAAAATTACAACTCCCAGCATGCCCGGACAGCCAACGGCTGTCCGGGCATGCTGGGAGTTGTAATTTTGCAACATCTGGAGGTCTGCAGGTTGACGACCACTGCACTAGAAGCGAACATTGGTCCTCCAGCGTATTCTGGTGCGTGAAATGCACACGTTTTTCTTCAGGTTCAGCAGCGTATTGGATGCTGCGTATTTTCTCTCAGCATCTCTTCAGCTGTTCTTTGCAGTCACTCCTTCAGGACGCAGCGATTGCTCAATTCAATAAAATACGCCGCAGATATGAAGTGTCATAGGTTTTGCTACCACGAACATCCGCAGCGTATACACAGCGTCAAATATGCTGCGAATGCGTTACCCGTGACCCTTCCCTAATGGTGTCCGTCTCGTTTCCGTTTATTTTGCAGTTTCTGACTGGGCAAAGAATTTCGGCTTTCAGTAGTTTTTTTTTTATCCGCTCAAGTCCCGCTAACTAAACAGATGAACGGAGAAAGGATGCAGATGTGAACATAGACTAAGGCTCAATTTACAGACTGGGGGAGTTTTAATAATCTCCCCCAATGAGTCCAAAAAAAACACACGGGGAGATTCATCAAAACCTGTGAAGAGGAAAAGTTGACCAGTTGCCCATAGCAACCAATCAGATCGCGTCTTTCATTTTTGAAAGAGGAGATCTGATTGGTTGCTATGGGCAACTGGTCAACTTTTCCTCTTCACAGATTTTGATAAATCTCCCCCAATAGCATCGAAATAATGAAAGATTCCAAGATGTAACTTTCTGTAGAGGCGATGGGGCACAATGTGATGTTCTTGATCATCTTGATTAGGGCGTGTTCACACCACGATTTTGTTCTACGGTTTCGGAATATGGTTTTGTTTTCAAAACCGTATTCAACCGTGCTGAAAACCGTGTCCATTGACTTAACATTAAAAACCGTATACCGCGGGGCGTGGTCTGGCTCCCGAGCTGCATGCACGCTTGAGCTGAGAGCTCCTGCTCCCGTCCTGCTGTAAGCGACTATCCAAAGCTTCCAGCCACTCAATTTTGCGCTCAGCCCTGAACACCTATCTACCCTACCATGCCCGGACGGAGGAGGAAACCTGCCGGCCACGCCAGACTGGCGAAATTCTACTTTAGAGACGGCGCGGACTCTTCACAAGATGGCGCCGAGGGAGAAAGAGGTAGTGAGGAAGATTCTGCACGGGCGCCGCACGCTTCATCCCGCCGCTTGTCTCCGCAGACCCGATTACGGCGCTCCTCATCTGACCCGGCGCTATGCCCGCGAAGCCCTGCAAGTGTCAGTCCTTCTAAACTCCGTGGACCTCGTCTGCTCCCAGGCCCTTCTGACCCCTGCATAGCGGTGAGTGACCGCCGCCAGGTTAGTGGCGCCGCCACGGGACTCTGTGCCCCTGCTTCTCCCTCCATCAGCCCTTTCAAGCAACGTCCGAGATTAGATGATGCACTCATTGAAACTCTCCACAGTCCTACTCCCCTGGACGCTGAACTGCCTATTACAGGGGGAGATGTTCTTATGGCCATGCCAGTGGCTAATGTGACTCTCACTGACACAGCAATGAAGGAGATGATGCTGGTGCAGCGCAGATCCCTTCTTACAGACTTCCAATCCCTTCTTCACCCCCTCCAGAAAGAGATAGGTGAATTGGGCTCCAGAGTGGATCATTTGGAACATAAATTTGAGGACTTTGCTGGGTCCCATAATGACCTGATTGATGCCCATACTACCTTGGAGGAAGATGTCTCCATGATCAAAGCAAAATTAGCTGATCTAGAGGACAGAGGCAGAAGAAATAACGTGAAGTTGCGGGGTATCCCGGAATCTGTGCCTCCCAAAGAGATTCCACAATATGTGCAGGCCCTCCTTAAAGCTGCATTACCTGAATTGCCTGCCTCTGACTTGGAAATTGACAGGGCACACCGAGTTCCTAGACCCAAACATCTGGCGGACACGGCGCCGAGAGACGTGCTTGCCCGCATACACTTCTTTCGAGTGAAGGAACTTCTTATGTCATGCTCACGGAAAAATGGGGGCCTGCCAGCTCCGTTTCATAAGGTCCTTTTGTTTGCGGACTTGTCCGCTACCACCCTTCAGCTGAGAAGAGCCCTGTCCCCTATCACCTCAGCACTTCGCCAAGCTGACATGCCATATCGCTGGGGATTCCCTGTCCGCTTGTTGGTGCGTCAAGGAGAAGACATGCATGTAATCAAAACGGTGGAAGAGGGCACACTTCTTCTTAAAAGATGGAACATTTCTATCCCTAAACCCTCCACCACATCTCCAATGAAAACCCGGAGCGATTGGTCTACACACCGCTGATGGCTGGATGAAGAACAGAGATCTATCTGACACGGGATGCCTTTTGATGCTGTGTGACTATGTTGTCTGCGGCGAGAGGCTGCAGATGGGACTCTGACCCCCCACCGATGGATGGTTTTCCATCTAGTGTTCTTATACTGTGTATCCTTTACATTGCGTTTAGTTCTGGTTTTTTGTTGTTTAACTTTTGCATCCATGCTAGCCATCCTTGTTTTCCTGTGCTGCACCCAACCTGTGTCGTTGAGATGGGAGAGCCCTCGCTGGGAGGCGACCCCTCTCCATGCTGCCAGACCTTCAATTTTATTCATGCTATCTTTTTTTTATTACTGTATAATGGTCCTTAAAATTATTAGTATGAATGCCAATGGTCTCAATAGCCCGATGAGACGCTCCCATATGTGGAGACAAGCTATTGCTCTGGGGGGGGATATTCTTTGCGTTCAGGAGACCCATTTGCTTCCTAGAGATGCTCCCAGACTGTCCCACAGACTGTATCCCCTTGTTTTCCACTCCCACTACCACACCAAGACGAGAGGAGTAGCGATAGCAGTTAGAGATACAGTGGCCTTCTCCATTACCACACAAATTGATGACCCATCGGGTAGATTTGTTGTGTTAGTGTGCACCCTTAACAATGTTCCCTATACGTTAGTATCTCTGTATGCACCCAATACTTTCCAACTACGCTTCCTGCGCTCCCTCATGCGTAAAATTAACTCTGTGAGAGAGGGTAAGTTGATCCTTTGTGGAGACTTCAACATCACAGTAGACCCTCATATTGACACTACATCTTCCCTCTCCAGACATCCCCCATCCCTGGCTGATCTCCTTTGGAGAGAAGATCTCTATGATATTTGGCGTGCACATCACGCACTGGAACGCGATTATACGTTCCACTCTGGGGTTCACAATGTGTACTCCAGAATTGACATGTTTATCACTGACAGAGAAGTACTTCCCCTAGCTATCTCTTCCTCGGTTGAGGCTATCCAATGGTCCGACCATGCTGCTATCACCCTTACGCTAGCTGAACACTTGATATCTCCCCCTACCTTCCTGTGGCGCAGTAATCCCTTTCTCCTCTCCCACCCCTCCTCCCGGTCCCAAATTGAGGAAGACCTTTCCGAATACCTCACACTAAACGAATCCTCCCCGGTACCCCCAAGTATAGTGTGGAACGCACATAAGGCATTCATCAGAGGGTCATTCATTAAACAGGGGGCGTTATTGAAGCGTCAGAGAAGTGACCAGTTAACAGCGACTCTCCTTGCTCTGCGTCAAGTGGAGAGGGAAAACATGAATAACCCTTCTCCCCACCTAGCGACACAACTGCAATCCCTTAGACAGGATTTGAGAACCCTCCTCTTAGTTTCCTACGAGAAGTCACTTCGTAAAACTAAAGCAACCCACTATTCACAGAGCAATAAGGCAGGGAAATTGTTGGCTACACGCCTTAAAGCGCAACACACTAGATTCAGGATCCCCTACATCCTCCATCCACACACGGGTGCTAAACTGTATACTCCCTCTGACATTGCACTCAGCTTTAGAGATTTCTACGCTGATTTGTACAATCTACGGGATTCTATCCCAACCCCCTCTAATATTGTAGACCTGACTGACACATTTCTGTCCTCCCTACATCTCCCTTCCTTGACCCCTTCACAACTTCTCACCCTCAATGCCCCTATTACTCCTCCAGAAATATCTTTAGTGATCAAAAAACTCCCCAGAGGTAAAGCCCCCGGACCAGATGGGTTTGCTAGCCATTATTATAAGCAATTTAATGAGGTTCTTACCCCCCATCTCTGCAGATTTTTCCAGGAGGTGCTGGACTCTGGTACATTTCCTGGTGAAAGCATGCAAGCACTTATAGTCACCATCCCTAAACCGGGCAAACCCCCTACTTGCCCACAAAATTTTCGCCCAATCTCCCTACTTAATCTGGATATAAAAATATTTGCTAAAATTATCGCCAATCGCATAGCCGTCCTGTTGCCTTCCTTGATCGCTCCTGACCAAGTTGGTTTTGTACCTAATAGACAGCCCTATTATAATACCAGACGAGTGTTGGGGGTTCTACACCATGCTGTGGCCCGGAACCTCCCTGTTCTGGCCCTCGCTCTTGACGCCGAGAAGGCGTTCGATCGCCTCCGGTGGTCGTTCGCCTTCTCGGTTTTGGGGAGAATGGGATTTAGCGGTTCTATTCTCACTGCGATTTCAGCCCTCTACAATAATCCCTCCGCCAAGACGTATGTCAATGGGGCCCTTTCCCCTAGTTTTGCTCTCACGAATGGCACGAGACAAGGCTGCCCCCTGTCCCCCCTTATATTCATTTTGGCATTGGAACCTTTAGCTCAAGCTATTCGGGAAAACCCCCACATCACTGGAGTGGAGATAGGAGGGAGGCCCCACACTATATCCCTTTATGCAGATGATGTACTCCTCACGCTCACCAACCCAGACCGTTCCCTACCGACAGTAATGTCCACGCTTGAACACTTCGGCATGCTCTCATATTACCACCTAAACTCCTCCAAGACCCAAGCCCTTCCGGTCAACATCCCTCCTGCAATACTCTCCACGCTAAAATCCACTTACACATTTGACTGGCAATCCAGAGGGATTCAATACTTAGGCATCACCCTAACCTGCTCTCCCACTGACCTTTATAAATTGAACTACCTGCCTCTTCTGTCCAATACACACACGGAACTGACTAGATTGGCCAAACACGACATCTCCTGGACAGGACGGATAGCTACCTTCAAAATGCTACTCCTACCCAAATTTTTGTATATCTTCCGCACCTTGCCATTGCGTATACCAGATGACTATTTTCGCCGAGCCCACTCTATGCTTACGAGCTTTGTTTGGGCCCATGGGAAACCACGGATAGCCCGTAGCATCATAACTAGGGATAGAAGGGTGGGAGGTTTAGCCTTACCTGACTTGAAATCATACTATTTATCTACAATGGTGTCCTCCCTATCGGGATGGTTTACGCTGACTGACTCTACCCCCTGGTTTCAGATAGAGAAATTCATGTCCCACCCGTTTTCTCTACCTGACCTACTCCTGACACCGTTCTGGAACATACCTGCCCCCGTACACCTAGGTCCTGTAGTTTCCGCTTCCTTAGGAGCCTGGTCACTATTTCACCGCACTGCAAGCTCACATGTCTCCCACTTGAAACAAGCATTGCCCTTCACCCTTTTACAAGCTATGCTGCCCGACACGGACCTTAGACTTTGGGCGAATAGGGGGGTATCTACAGTGGGGGATTTGATGGACTCCAATAACTTCCAGACCTTTTCCTATTTAAGCTGCACCTACGACCTTCCCCCTTCTGACTTTTTTAAATTCCTACAAATTAGACACCTGGTTATCTCTCTGACACACTCGTCCCTTTATAGAGACCCGATCACCTATTTGCATGTCTCTAGAGGTAAGAAAGGCTTGAAACCCCTCTACAACATTCTCCAACAGACTGCACAGTTTCGCAAATTTCATATATTAAGGAGCTGGGAGAGGGACTTGGGATGCAACTTCACGGAGGAGGAGTGGATGTCGGCATTTAACATGACCAGGAAACATCTTAAATGCACTAACCACATTGAAGCTATAACAAAAACAACGCTTAGATGGTACTACACGCCCGATAGGCTAGCCCGTATATACTCCCTGACCTCTAGCGACTGTTGGAGGGGATGCGGTGACAAAGGCACATTGCTCCACATACTATGGTCGTGCCCAATGATTCAAAGTTACTGGATAGCTTGTAGGGACCTTTTCCTTGAGGTCCTCCCTGACTATGTTAACTGGTCTCCTCAACAGGTGCTCCTTCTACTGGGTATTGCTATGCTTCCACCCAGAATCAGGGGTCTCCTTTGCATTATGTGTGCCATAGCTAAGACTGTATTAGTACGAGATTGGAAGTCCACGAAAATCCCTACAATATCAGATGTTATAGCCACCATCAATCTCACATGCTCCTATGAAAAAATAATCTCACTCGGTAATTCCTCCTACCAACAGTTTGAAACCAAATGGTCCTTTTGGATATCTTCCCGATATTTCCACGCTCCTTGACCCTTCTCCCCTAACGAACCTTCCCCCTCCTTTCCTCTAACCTTTCCCCCTCCACCTCCCGCCCCTACCCCTTCCGCCCCCCCCCCCCCCTACTACCGTCCCGATCCAGTTTCTGCCTCCCCTCCCGGACCTCTCTATTACCCTCCCTGTTTCCTGTCGAATTCTACAACACCGACCTAGACCCATTGGCACTCAACTTCCATTAGCGCCCTACTGGGTACAATATGCCTTGCGTATTATTTGCCTTTTCGCAGGTTGTGGACTTTGCACTTTCTATGGCTATATCTTATCACAGGATGGACACTAGAGATGTTACTGCATCATGCTGTTTATTCATTTATGTTTTTTCTATTTTTCTTTGTTTTGACCCTCACCGGGTGTTCCCGGCTGTTTGTGCATTATGAAACCCAATAAAAATTATTCTTGAAAAAAAAAAAACCGTATACCGCATTGTGTATACGGTTACAATTTTTTGCGTTTTTTTTTTCTTCCCATACTCAAAACCGTGGTCTACTACGGTTTTGTGTCCAAGTCCAAAACCGTATTCTAACTGGATACAGTTTTTTTTTTTTTTTTTTTTCAAACATAGCAGTCTATGAGAACTAGGGATCAACCGATTATCGGTTTTGCCGATATTATCGGCCGATAATCACGATTTTGGACGTTATCGGTATTGGCAATTACCTTGCTGATAATCCCCCGGGCCAGAGACCGTCGCCGCCACTGCCGCTTGCCTCCCCCATCCCCGGTTTTATAATTAACTGTTCCCGGTGCCCGGGGTCCGCGCTACTTCTGGCTCCTGCGGCGTCCTGTGTTACGCGTTGCGCAATGACCAGTGACGTCCTCAACACGACGTCACCGTCAGTGCGCACAGTGACAGCTCAGGACGCCGCCGGAGGCAGAATTAGCGCAGACCCCGGGCCCCGTAATTATAAAACCGGGGATGGGGGAGGCAATGGGGCAGCGGCGGTGGCCAGACTCAGGAGGACCCCAGGACAGCAGGGGAAGAGAAGCGGGTGGCGGCGGCGGTCTCTGGCCCCGCAAAAGCTGCTGCAGTTCATTGATTTAAAGTGCCTGCTTTAAATCATTGTTCTGCAGCGGCTTCTGCGGGGCCGGGGGGGGGGGGGGAATAGCCTATAATTAATTTATATCGGTATAAGTTATCGGTTATCGGCCTTAACCTCCACAGATTATCGTATCGGCCATAAAAAATCGATATCGGTCAATCCCTAATGAGATCCCGTACGGTTTTCTGAATCCGGTTTTGACTTTTGCACATGCGCAGATCGAGCCGAAAGCCGCAACTACCTTCTGGAACATGCTATGAAACGCACCTCCCTTCTTCCTTAAGCCCAGAGAGTTCATTTTTCTGCAGAGTCATCAAGCAAAGCCACATGGCAAACCCCTCCCACTTCTGTTGGAATTTCAACAGAACAACTGGAACTTTAAAAAATGATGAAGTTTTATTGAAGAAATCCGTATGCAACTGTATGTAACCAGACTTAAAAATTCCAACCGTATACGGTCTGAAAACGTATACGGTTGACTTTTGGAGCATCCGGTTATATACGGTTGGATCCGTTTTTGGGTAATCCGGTTTTGTACATAAAACCGTATTTGGAAACTGTAGAGCAAAATCGTGGTGTGAACCCAGCCTTAGTCTTATGGTCTCCTGCTTTCTTTACGATGTATATAGTGGAGTTTATTGCTCCTTCTTTAGACAGGAAGACGCTGGACACTTGGTGAATGGCTGTCTGGTATGAGGCGCAACAAATCACTGTGTAATTCCTTGTATGCGAAGAAAATGTGGTGCCTTGTTTTTTTTCCGGCCCAATGGTTAAAAAGAAAAAAAAAGGCAAAAAGTATGCGTGTAAAAAAAAAAAAAAAAAAAAAGGAAATTCTGATGCAGCAGCCTCCCATTGTTTTCAGTGGAATTGTACTGCACCATTCACACTATGCAATTTCCAGATTCAAGAATTTGCCAAAAAGAATGAGCATGTTCATTTTTTTTCAGTTAAATCTGCTAAGAAATGCATTGCTATCTATAGAGACGGCGCATTTTAGTCTGGTCCTAGTGCCGATTGATTCAGGAGATTGGGCCTTAGACTTCCAATAGTGCACTTCATATGGTCCATGTTTCCTTTGATAGGGAATAATAAATGCTGCCTTAGGGTAGGTTCACACGGGCCGATTTTATTTTTGCTGGTTTTCCGCTGTGTATCTGAAAGTGGGCGGTCTCTTCTCGGCAGTCCGCAGCAGATTTTCCCCGGCGGAATTTACACTGTGGAAAATCCGCCGCAAGTCCCATTGAAGTCAGTAGGGACTGCGGCGGATTTTCCACAGTGTAAGTTCCACTGCGGAAAATCTGCTGCAGATTGCCGAGAAGAGCCCGCCCCCTTTCAAATACTCAGCGGAAAACCCGCAAAAAAATCCGCCCATGTGAACCTACCCTTAGGGCTCGTTCACACAAGCGGATTTTTCTGCAGATTTTCTGTGTGGATTTTTCTGCCGATTTTTCAGCTGCTTTTTTTTCTACAGCATATAATGAGCAGCAGAAAATAAAATACTCTTCATACAGCAGAATGTTTGTCCCTTTTAAGAAACATATCAGCTTAAAATTTTCTATATACAGGGCGTTGTGTTCTGTTGGGGTGTGTGTGTGTATGTATGTATGTGTGTGTATGTATGTATGTGTGTATATATATATATATATATATATATATATATATATATAATGGCACAAAAATATCAGTACGGTAATTCTGGCTCTTTTTCCCTGTTTATGCCATTTCCTGTGTGGGATCAGTAGTATCATATATTTTAATAGTTTGAACAATTGAACCAAATTATAATTTTTTATTTTAGTTTGAAAAACACGGGGAAAGTAGGGTGAATTAACTTTTCTTTTTAGTTTTTTTGTTTTTTTTTTGTTTTTTTTTAATGTTTTTCAAAACTCTTCATAGCAACCATTACTTAGACTATGTCCACATGGTGGAAGCTTTCCATGTGGACATTCCGACAATGGGGCGCCAGCAGGACTTGCCAGCGCTGGGACCACTCAGAAATGCGCTGTCTCACAGTCTGCGCTGTCTCACAGTCTGCAATACATTTTGGTGCCGACTCTGCGGATGCCGTAATCTGAATTTCCGGGCCATTTCCACAACAAAAGAACTTCCTCTGGAACATACAGCAGCTGATATGTACTGGAAGGATTAAGATTTTTAAATAGAAGTCATTTATAAATCTGTTTTAACCTTCTGGCACCAGTTGAATAAAAAAAAAATAATGTTTTCCAGTGGAGTACCCCTTTATTGGCAATGTATTTTGATAGAGAAAAAAATATTATTTCTAAATGAGGAGCCTGGAATCTATGGACAAACTCGACTGTGACTGTAAATCTGTTCCCTTCATCTGAATGGGGCGGCGTCAGAGAAGTAGGAGAGGTGCAGACATTTTTGTGACAAATCTGCTGCATGTGAATTCACTCTTGTTTTTTGATGAATGTTCCCTTATGTCTCTGTGTTCGATATATTTGGCTGTTTTTTTTTTTTTGCACTCTGATGTCCTCTCTTGTGATAGCAATCTTAAATAATAATCAGAGCCGAGTGGCCCTAGTCAGGCGACACAGCTTAGTCACATGACCACCTTTCACGTGCTGCATTGATATATAGAGAAGGAGGCCTACAATCCCTCATAAATAAATATTTCTGCCTTCTGAGACCTAAAGCTCTAGGCGTCCAACCTGCAGCCTTCCAGCGAATGCAGAACTACAACTGCCAGCATGCCCGGACAGCCAACGGCTGTCCGGGCATGCTGACAGTTGTAATTCTGCATTAGGTGTGAAGGCCTAGGCTTTAGATCCTTGGTCTTAAAGGGGTACTGTGGTGAAAACCAATTTTTTTTCATATCAACTGACTCCAGAAAGTTAAACAGATTTGTAAATTACTTCTATTAAAAAATCTTAATCCTACCAGTACTTATCAGCTGCTGAAGTTGACTTCTGTCACTTTTCTGTCTGACCACAGTGCTCTCTGCTGACACCTCTGTCTGTCTCAGGAACTGTCCAGAGTAGGAGCAAATCCCCATAGCAAACGTATCCTGCTCTGGACAGTTCCTGACATGGACAGAGGTGTCAGCAGAGAGCACTGTGGTCAGACAGAAAAGAACAACTCAACTTAAGCAGCTGAGAAGTACTTGTAGGATTAAGATTTTTTTTAAATTTTTTTTTTTATAGAAATCATTTACTGTTTAATTTTTGGTGCCAGTTGATATGAAACATTTGCTTTTCACCGGCATACCCTTTTAACTAGTGGCTCTCCAGCTGCTGCAAAACTTCAACTCCCAGAATGCTGTAGTTTAGGAACAGCTGGAGAGCCACAGGTTAAAGATTCTCCAATGTGTGCCAGCTTGTATCATCTATATGGAGGCCAAAAGGGCGCACTTGTAGCCTCTGTGAGCTAAATGGGGACTCCTCTGGTTACGTTCAACATGTGTCGGATGTGTTCACATAACTAGATGTGATCAGAACCTTATGGCTTTTATTGTCCCAGCCTGCCGCTGCACAATTCCATAAAATGCTCTGCTATTTCCAGAAGCTGACGAAAAAGAATAGCGTACCATACAGCCAGCGCTGCTTTTCTTTTCCAAAGACAGCGCCACATCTGTTCCCAGGCTGTGTGTGGCATTACAAATTGGCTCCATTCACTTCAATGGAACTGAGCTGCAATACCACTCACAGCCTGAGAGCAGATGTGTCACTGTTTTTGGAAGAAGTCAGCTCTTTTTTTTATTTTTTTTATCCTGGATAACTCCTTTATTTTATATAAAAAAAAAACCTTTTTGTCCTGGCCCCAAATGTCAGATAGCATGGTGGACCCTGTGCTGCAGTGACTCTCCGCTGATAGCACACCAACTCTGCCTGGTGATTTACACACAGGACTGTGTAGTTAATTTGTAGTTTTTCCCTGAATGTGCCATCAATGTTTTATTGACCTCGTTCACACAGCAGAAATTCTGAGCGGAGTCCAGCAGGAAAATTCTGCTTGTAAGTTACGCTGCCGCAAAGTCTTTTGGCGGAATCCGCACGGAAATGCGTTGTTGTCTATGGTTATGGTGCATCTTGCTTTGGAAGGTATGTCCAGCTGGAAAACACATCCAGACATCCCTGTAAAGATGCATCGTGGGTACATAGCCTTAAAGTGCACAGGGTGAGGAACACTAAGCTAGAAGACTCTCCGAGCGTGCGCAGTAATACATATTGGTGGTGCATGCACCATCCGTATGATTTATGTAACTTTGTAATTATAGATCAGGTGACAGATGCACTTTAACACCTTAAAGGGGTACTCCGCTGCTCAGCGTTTTGAACAAATTGCCACGCCCCCTCCCATAGACTTGCATTGAGGGGGCGGGGCGTGATGGCATGAGGGGGCTATAATGTCACGAGCTCCCAGCTTAAGCTTTCGTAACAGTTTGTTCCAAGCGCTGAGCAGCGGAGTACCCCTTTAGGAACTTAAGGACCATGGGCGTACAGGTACGCCCTGGTACATAAGGACCGGACACGGATGACTGCTGATATCTATCAGCAGGCATCCTGTGCCAAAGCCCAGGGGGGTCCTGAATTCACACCGGCGATTTGTGGCGATTCCGGGTCATACGGGTCTCCGGTGACCCGGAAAATAAGGGGGATCGGGGTTGTCCAAGACACCCCGATCTCCCTGAAGGATAGGAATGGGGTGCCACCCCTCCTATCCCTGCTATTGGTTGCTCAGAAGCGACCGACCAATAGCAGATCGGGGAAGGGGGGGTTAAAGTTCGGTTCCCCCATTCTGCCCACCCACAGTAGTTCGTGCAGAACAGGGGAACCGACGGTGACCGGCGCCGGAGGTCCACTTACCCATCGGCGATCGGCCGCAGGTGGCAGAGGACGACGATGCGGTTCCCAGGTGCAGCGATGACGTGCTGTGATCCTACGGAATTCGGTGAGTAGTTCCCTAGCAACATCTGGAGGGCTACAGTTTTGAGACCACTATACAGTGGTCTCTAAACTGTAGCCCTCTAGATGTTGCAAAACTACAACTCTCAGCATGCCCACACAGCAGTTTGCTCTCTGGGCATGCTGGGATTTGTAGTTTTGTAACATCTGAAGGGCCACAGTTTGGAGATCATTGTGCAGTGGTCTCTAAACTGTGGCTCTTCAGATCTTGCAAAACTACAACTCCCAGCATGCCCAAACAGCAAACAGCTGTCTCTGCATGCTGTGAGTTGTAGTTGCGTCCCTCAAGCTGTTGAATAACTACATCTCCCAGCATGCCCTTCGATCAGTACATGCTGGGATTGTGGTTTTGCAACAGCTGGAGGCACACTGGTTGGAAAATACTGAGCTATGTAACAGAACCTAACTAAAGGTTTTCTAACCAATGTGCCTCCAGCTGTTACAAAAGTACAACTCCCAGCATGCACGGTCTGTCAGTACATGCTGGGAGTTGTAGTTTTGCATCAGCGGAAAAAACTGCATTTTTAGTGAAAAACATTTTTTTTTTTCATTTACACATCCAACTTTAACGAAAAAGTCATCAAACACCTGTTGGGTGTAAAGGCTCACCGTACCCCTTGTTACGTGCCTTGAGGGGTGTAGTTTCCAAATAGTAGGCCATGTGGTTTTTTATTTTTGCTGTTCTGGCACCATAGGGGCTTCCTAAATGTGACACGCCCCCCAAAAACCATTTCAGCAAAATTCGCTCTCCAAAATCCCATTGTTGCTCCTTCCCTTTTGAGCCCTCTAGTGTTGTTGCTCCTTCCCTTTTGAGCCCTCTAGTGCACCCACCGAACACTTGACATACATATGAGGTATTTCCTTACTCGAGAGAAATTGGGTTACAAAATTTGTACAAGAACATGCGAGTGTAAAATTGGAAGATTTAGAATTTTCTCCTTCACTTTGCTGCTATTTCTGTGAAACACCTTAAGGGTTAACACATTTTCTGAATGTCATTTTGAATACTTTGAGGGGTGCAGTTTTTATAATGGGGTCATTTATGGGGCATTTCTAATATGAAAGCCCTTCAAATCTGCTTCAAAACTGAATTTGTCCCTGAAAAATTTTGATTTTGCAAATTTTGTGAAAAATTGGAAAATTGCTGCTGAACTTTGAAGCCCTCTGGTGTCTTCCAAAAGTAAAAACATGTCAACTTTATGATGCCAACATAAAATAGATATATTGTATCTGTGAATCAATATAAAATTTATTTGGAATATCCATTTTTCTTATAAGCAGAGAGCTTCAAAGTTAGAAAAATGCAGAATGTTCAATTTTTTTTCATCAAATTTTGGAATTTTTCACCAAGAAATGATACAAGTATCAACAAATATTCACCACTAACATTCGGTAAAGTAGAATCTGTCGCGAAAAAACAGTCTTGGAATCAGAATGAAAAGTGAAAGCATCCCAGAGTTATTAATGCTTAAAGTGACAGTGGTCAGATGTACAAAATACGCTCTGGTCCTTAAGGTGAAAATGGGCTTAGTGCTAAAGGGGTTAAGGACAGGCACATAAATGTACAGCGCTGCAACTTGTAACTTCGCGCACAGCTACGCTTTTTACATAACAGGCTGAGCTCACCGATAATGGTCTACATCAGCAATCACGCTGATGTCCGCCATTAACCCTATAGATGCCATGATCAATGCCGATATAGTGAAAGTGTGGGTGGGCTTATCGCACCCCAACTGTGCATTCGTGGGTGTCCGATAAGCTCAAATGGCCACCGGAGATCATCATGTCTGGCGTCAGGAAGGCCGAGCTTCTTGTGCAGCCTGGCGATCAAGAAATCACCGATAGTACTGATCAGTACTTTGTTATAACAGATTACTCAACAGTATATTAACAGTCCCCTGTGTTTTTTTTAAGTATATACCCCCTCCCCACATAAAAATATAAATCACTCCCTTTGCCTATTAAAGTTAAACTATTTAGAAAAAATACAAAAAACCCTACATATCTGGTATCAACCGGTGCATAAATGTTTGCTCTTTAAAAATATTATGTTAATTATCCTTCATGGAGAACAACATGAAAGTAAAAAAAATAACTAAATATAATTTCTGTTTTTTGGTCACATCAAACGACAGAAAAAAAATGGTGTCATTACATAGTACAATTGGTTGCACAAAATAAGCCCTCATGAGGCTCTGTGGATGTAAATAAAAAGTTATGGCTCTTAGAACGCAAGGAGAAAAAAAGCAAAAGTGTCCTCATATGCATCGGTCAACATATATACCGATACCGCAAGTAAGCCCTAGCAGGATTATGGGGTAGGGCTGCAATATAAGCCCTACCCCGAAAATAAGACCTAGTCCAGGGGTAATCTGCTGGCGGACCGTGGTCCAGATCCGGACCACGGCCGCCAGTAATGCCCGCAGACTCCATAGCCCCCCCGGCCGCCACAGTAATGCCCGCAGACCCGACACCACGCCCGGCCACCACAGTGCGGTAATGCCTGCAGATTCCACATCCCCCCGACCACCCGCGTAATGCCCGCAGACCCCACAGCCCCCCTCGGCCACCCCCCTGCCTCCTTTGGCTGGTCCCGCGGCTTATCTTTAATTCAGCCGGGGCAGGGACGCTGACATTCTAAAACGTCGGCGCGTATGCACGGCTGACGTCACGGACGTGTCCCTGCCCCCGGCTGCTACGGTAAGCTACAGGAGAAGATCTCGCTGCAGGGTACGGTAAGAAAGTGAAATGAGTATCGGTACCCAAGTTTATTATGGCAGAGGGGTGGGGGGCACTCTAGGGCAGTGTTTCCCAACCAGTGTGCCTTCAGCTGTTGCAAAACTACAACTCCCAGCATTCCCGGACAGCCTACTGGGAGTTGTAGTTTTCCAACAGCTGGAGGTCATTGGTTGGGAAACACTGCCGTAGGGTATGGTAGGAGTGTGGAGGACGACAGGGGAAGGGGAGGATGGGGGACTGAAGGAGTATGGGGGGCTGCAGGAGTGTGGAGGATGCCCCCTATCCTGTACACTCCTGCAGCCCCCCATCCTTCACACTCCTGCAGCCCCCCCATCCTTCACACTCCTGCAGCCCCCCCATCCTCTACACTCCTGCAGCCCCCCATCCTCTACACTGCTGCAGCCCCCCATCCTCTACACTGCTGCAGCCCCCCATCCTCCACACTGCTGCAGCACCCCATCCTCCACACTGCTGCAGCCCCCCATCCTCCACACTGCTGCAGCCCCCCATCCTCCACACTGCTACAGCCCCCCATCCTCCACACTCCTGCAGCCCCCCATCCTCCACACTGCTGCAGCCCCCCATCCTCCACACTGCTGCAGCCCCTCATCCTCCATACTCCTGCAGCCCCCCATCCTCCACACTGCTGCAGCCCCCCATACCGTAAATAAATAAGCCCTACCCTGAAAATAAGCCCTAGTGTTTTTGTGACTAAAATGAATATAAGACCCGGTCTTATTTTCTGAGAAACACGCTATATATATATATATATATATATATTTTTTTTTTTTTTATTAGTCATTTTATAATGTTACAGTAGATATATTTTAGGTCTCTAGCCTTTGGGCCCTGTTCACACACCAGTCCGCATCCTAAAGGTGTAGCCTTTCTGCAATGTGACATTATTATTGCAAGATAATCTGCTGTAGAAGTTTTATGCTACTTATTTGCACAGATTTTGAATACAAATTCTTGTGTGCACTGTAAATCTGTTGTACATCTTTATCAGAAATCTAATTTTCACACTGAGATTTTTATTAGACACATAGGGTATGTTTTTAGAGTTTCCTTTTAGATTTTGTTTAAATAAAAATGTAACCAACCTTTTGACTAAATATTGGAAGGAATTGTAAATAAAGCAAAGTGCAGTTGTAACCCGAGTCCACTAGATGGCACTAGAACAATTTCAATGTCATCTGGGCTCCTTGTCTGAGAATTCTTCTGTTTGGTCATTGAGCTTTACGCAGTAAAACCATAGACATTAGATTTAAGCCGGGAATTCCACAGATTCCAACAGGATCTGCAGACTGTTTTTAATTTAAAAATTTTTTTATTCATACATTTTTAAAAAGCATTGCTGATTCTTAAATAAAGTTGTCTGTGACTCTGGCAGCTGCCTAATATTCTTTCTATACTAAAATTTCATTCATGTTAATGGGAGTGTTTGGCCAGTATTCTGTGTCTATGGCCGCCTTAAAGGGGTACTCCGGTGGAAACCTTTTTTTTTTTTTTTTTTTTTTTTTTTTTTTTTTTTTTTTTAAATCAACTGGTGCCAGAAAGTTAAACAGATTTGTAAATTACTTCTATAAAAAAAATCTGAATCCTTCCAGTACTTATTAGCTGCTGAGTACCACAGAGGAAATTCTTTTCTTTTTGGAACACAGTGCTCTCTTCTGACATCTCTGTCCATTTTAGGAACTTTCCAGAGCAGCATATGTTTTCTATGGGGATTTTCTCCTACTCTGGACAGTTCTTAAAATGGACAGAGATGTCAGCAGAGAGCACTGTGGTCAGGATGTCAGCAGAGAGCTGAGAAAATAATTTCCTCTGTAGTATTCCGCAGCTAATAAGTACTGGAAGGATTAAGATTTTTCAATACAAGTAATTTACAAATCTTTTTAACTTTCTGGCACCAGTTGATTGAAAAAAATATATAAATAATAATTTCCACCGGAGTACCCCTTTAGAGGAGTATTACCTTTCACTGGCACTCCTTAGGAGAGTGGATGCTTGGTTCTCCTTGTTTACCAATTCACGGCTATCATGTCCGTCAGAGCTTAGTTTAGTGGCGGCCATGCTTTCTTCCATCCATGTCAACAAGCAATATAGAAAGCACTGAATTCTGTTTGACCTGTTTTTAATCATTTATCAGTAAAAAAATTTCAAGATCTCTGCTTGCTTTCATTTGATAGTTTTCATTGTTTACACCTAGGGTTAAAAATCTGGTGTGGTGGACACACAAGTTCACAACGCCTTAGACCTGTGTTTCCCAAGCAGCGTGCCTCCAGCTGTTTTAAAATTACAACTCCCAGCATGCCCGGGCAGCCAGTGGTTGTATGGGCTAGCTGGAAGTTGTATTTTTGCAACTATTTTATGTGGGACGTCTCTGGATGAAATAGCTTTGTCATCTACCCTTTTGTACAGTATTTACAGCACAAAGAAAAACAGAATAAGTGTACAAATTCATGTGGGTCCATGGAGACCAAAGGGACACTCCTATATCCTGATCCTAGGAATGAAGGTTAATGAATATCCTTTACATATATGCCCAAAGCTCTCTAGCTGTATACATGAAAGCATACCTAACCATATGGATGATATTTCATAAGTCATTGGGTGCAGTAAGGGGCCAATCGTGTTATTCTTTACTTTTGTAATAGCTGATGCTAATTTAAAGGGGTAGTCCAGTGGTGAAAAACTTATCCCCTATACTAAGGATAGGGGATAAGTTTGAGATCGCGGGGGTCCGACCGCTGGGGCCCCCCGCGATCTCTCTGTACGGGGGCCAGGCTCTCTGGCCAGATAGCGGGTGTCGACCTCCGCACGAAGCGGCGGCCGACACGCCCCCTCAATACATCTTTATGGCAGAGCTGGAGATTGCCGAAGGCAGCGCTTCGGCTCTGCCATAGAGTTGTATTGAGGGGGCGTGTCAGCCGCCGCTTCGTGCGGAGGTCGACACGCCCCCTTCCCCCGGGCTGTCGGGGCTCCGTACAGGAGATCGCGGGGGGCCCCAGTGGTCGGACCCCCCGCAATCTGCAACTTATCCCCTATCCTTAGGATAGGTGATAAGTTGTTCACCACTGGGTCACCACTGGATATATCCTTTAAAGGGAAACCTAAGCTCCTCCCCCACTTCCTGTAACTTTTCTTGATCTAGTGGTTTCTAGAGAAGAGCAGATTGTAGGGAAGGGGGATCCTAGTGGCCAAGATTTAAAGGGGTACTCCGTCCACAGACATCTTATCCCCAAAGGATAGTGGATAAGATGTGTGATCTCAGGGGTCCTGCAGATGGGACCTCCCAGTGATCTCTATGCAGCACCTCATCCGGGATTCTAAACAGTATGTTTAGATTGCTGGGTTTCGGTGGCCGGAGACGTGATACCACACTATTTATGTCTATGGGAGGGGGTGTGACGGAGTACCCCTTTTTTAAGGTTTTTATTTTTTAGGGTAAGGAGTCTTTATGGTAAATGAAGTCACACACAGCCCTCAATTTAATAGTCTTTACAATCTGTGGTAAGTGGTTTTAGTGACCATTTAAAGGGGTACTCCGGTGGAAAACATTTTATTTATTTAAAAAAAAAATTTTTTCCAAATTAATTGGTGCCAGAAAGTTAAACAAATTTGTAAATTAAGTCTATTAAAAAATCTCAATTCTTTCAGTACTTATCAGCTGTTGTATTCTCCACAGGATGTTGAGTTTTTCTTTTCTGTCTGACCACAGTGCTCTCTGCTGACCCCTCTGTCCATGTCAGGAACTGTTTGGAGCAGGAGAGGTTTGCTATGGGGATTTGCTCCTACTCTGGGCAGTTCTTGATACAAACAGAGGTGTCAGCAGAGAGCACTGTGGTCAGACAGAAAAGAACTACTCAACTTCCTGTGGAGCATACAGCAGCTGATAAGTAGTGGAAGAATTGAGATTTTTAGTAGACTTAATTTACAAATCTGTTTAACTTTCTGGCACCAGTTGATTTGAAAAAAATAAATAAAAAATTCCACTGGAGTACCCCTTTAAAGGGAGATTCTGGTTTTAACAAATAAATGTACAGCTATATCCATCTTTTGTAACAGTTTTACATAAATACTTCATTTTTTATTTAAATGCACTAACATTGCAAGTAATCCTCGCTTAAAATCTGCTTTTTTGTCTACAGCTTTTACCCAGACCTCAAAGTTTTGATTTGCATCTAGTGTGACAATTGACTGTTTCCCGTCCTTCCTTTATGGCTCTGTGATGAGAATTCTTAAGTTGGATCTCCACTTTATTGCCTCTTTTATATCTGAGCTCCTAGTTTATTTTTTTGGTGGCCCTTGTACTGTATGTGATGAGTGTCTTCGCCCTGTCACTGTGTGGCACAGCCCCAAACCACATGTCACATTGGTACCATGTGCTTATGTGTCGCTGCCCTTTGTGTTACGATTCTGTAACTTGTCCAGGGAACATCCGGATATATTTTAGTTGTTTTCTTGTATTTTGTATTTTTGTTATGCATTGTAACCCTCCTACTGGGCAATGGAAATATATCATAGCGGTCACTGGTGTGATTACATGTAAAATTGACAGAAATTTGGACACCATGGGGAAAAAAACAATATTTTCCCCCAGAAAAAGGGGAAAATGCAGAGTGGAGTAGTTGAGTAGTTTTAAAAATGTAAAATTGCTTCAGTGCTTGATGTTGGTTTCGCCATTTTACAAAGAAGGGGGGGGGGGAGGGGTAGCATTATCTGTAATGGGGGAGAACATGATCTCTGATGTTGGAGAGAACATTATCTGTGAAGGGGGAGACCATGATCTGTGAAAAGGGGGGGGGGGAGAGACATTAGCTGTGAAAGGGGGAGAACATTATCTGTAAAGGGGGGGGGAGATCATTTTCTGTGATGGAGAGAACATTATCTGTGAAGGGGAGGGGGGAGAACATTATCTTTGATTAAGGGGAGAGGAGCTATCTGTAAATGGAGGGGAGGGGGGGGGGCATTATCTGTGATGGGGAGAACATTAATAGTAATCAGACAAATGTCTATTAAAAGGGTACTCCGGTGGAAAACACAAGTTTTCAAATTAACTGGTACCAGAAAGTTACACAGATTTGTAAGTGACTTCTATTCAATCTTTAGCCTTCCAGTACTCGGCTCCAGAGGAAGTTGTGTAGTTCTTTCCAGTCTGACCACAGTGCTCTCTGCTGACATCTCTGTCCATGTCAGGAACTGTCCAGAGCAGGAGGAAATCCCCATAGCAAACCTATCCTGCTCTGGACAGTTCCTGACATGGACAGAGATGTCAGCAGAGAGCACTGTGGTCAGACAGAAAAGAACAGCAGCAAAGAACTCCACTTCCTGTGGAGCATACAGCAGCTGATAAGTACTGGAAGGATTAAGATTTTTTAATAGATGTAATTTACAAATCTGTTTAACTTTTTGGCACCATTTGATTGAATAATTTTTTTTTCCAGTGGAGTACCCCTTTAAGTCTCCTGTAAATCCTTAAGTGCTGGATTTTTACCGTAGGAGGGCGATTTTGCTCTCTTACCTTTTGATCGTCTGAACCAGCCGAACCCATTAACTTCTTTATGAGGCTGTGAATGGTCCCATGAAGGAGACACACCTTTCTGGGAAGGTTCACATTCACCCAGGTCTTGCAGAGCAACATTTCTCAGTAGTAGAGGGTGTCTATAGAGGAGCTACTGTGCATTCCTTCTATGGGACATGTGAGCCGATGGGTTTTACTTCACTTTTTCGCTTACACCATGTGACCGTGAAACGTGTGGTCATGTCACTTAAGAGTCACCCATGAGCAAAGAAAAAGGAACTTTCTGAAGATTCTCTTTTGTGCCGGGACCCCTACATAATAAGCATAAGACGCACGCTCCTTGGGCCGCCCTTAAGCCTTTTTTTTTTTAAGCTTGGATGACTGTCACTTTATGCTGTGACTGCCGGCCCGGCTTGTTTTTTAAGGGAAATGAGCTTTAGAAACTGTAAGAAGTTTTCTCCGCGCTAGACGGAGTTTATATCCTGTCCGGCTACAATAATTGTATCCCAGGGAGTTATCAGAAGATCAAGGCTAGAACATTACCTCACTTGGTCCATTGCGGAATTCTAGTGACCATGGAGCAGCATATCGCTTTGATAAAGAAAGTGAATGCTACCTCCGCTGTCAAGTCTGTACTGGATGTGGCTGATAACCTACAGCTTAGTCTGGGTCCTGAGCCCACTGCGGAGGAGATAGGGTTAAGCAGTGGTGAGCCGCAGCATTCTGTGCCAATCCTTGGGTACGTATATACTTTGATGCCCTTTTTATGGACAGTATTATTCTTTATTTCCTATAGAGCAGTATTTCCCAATCAGCGTGCCTTCAGCTGTTGCAAAACTACAACTCCCAGCATGCCCGGACAGCCAAAGGCTGTCCGGGCATGCTGGGAGTTGTAGTTTTGCAACAGCTGAAGGCACGCTGATTGGGAAATACTGTCTTAGGCTGGGTTCACACCACGTTTTTCAAATACGGTAACCGTATACGGTTTTCCACAAAAGAAGTATACGACCGTATGCATAGAGAATGCATTGTAAACCGTTTTCCAAATGTTGTGTACGGTTGCATCGGTTTTGCCGATTTTTTAACCGTAGGCAAAAACGCTGTCGACCACGTTTTTGCCTCCGGTTGGAAAACCGTATGCGGTTCTTTTAACATTGTTGTTAGAGATGAGCGAACTTACAGTAAATTCGATTCATCACGGACTTCTCGGCTCGGCAGTTGATGACTTTTCCTGCATAAATTAGTTCAGCTTTCAGGTGCTCCCGTGGGCTGGAAAAGATGGATACAGTCCTAGGAGACTCTTTCCTAGGTCTGTATCCACCTTTTCCAGCCCTCCGGAGCACCTGAAGGCTGAACTAATTTACGCAGGAAAAGTCAGCAACCGCCGAGCTGAGAAGTTCGTGACGAATCGAATTTACTGTAAATTTTCTCATCTCTAATTGTAAACCGTATTCCAAATGTTGTGTACGGTTGCATCCGTTTTGCCTCAGATACGGTTTTGCCGATTTTTGAATCAGAGGCAAAAACGCTGTCGACCACGTTTTTGCCTCCAGTTTGAAAACCGTATGCGAACCGTATGCGGTTCTTTTAACATTGTTGTCTATGAGAACCATACACAGAATTTCAGAATACGGTTGCACACGGTTTTTCTAATACGTTTTTGGAGTTGACACATGCGCAGATTGGAATTTCAATAGAACAGTAGTAACTTTATTAAATTGCTGGAAAACTAATTCCAACAAAATAGCAAAACCGTTGGCAAAAACTGATACAAACGGATAGAACCGTACGTACGTTTTGGAACCGTATACGGGGAAAAAACTTATACGTTTTAATTTGGAGGCATACGGTTGCATACGGTTTTTGACATACGGTTTTTAGCGGAAAACCGTATACGGTAACCGTATTTGAAAAACGTGATGTGAACCCAGCCTTAGACAGTCAGTCGGGTTCTGCAAACTTTTCACTAACGTGAATGGGGACCTTTAAAATCTGTCAGAAAATGTATAATAACTAATACAACCCAGTCTCATACTTTACCATCTGAGACAGGGGCCTCAAGGACAGTCCTGTGGGCTCCGGGACAAATTTTGGTATGTTCCCATCCATTCACAGCAGCCCCTCATAGGCATGTCCCCCATACATTCACACTAGCTTTTCATCAGCATGTCCCCATCCATACATACAGTGTCCTCCATCCCTCCATACCAGTGTTTCTCAACCAGGGTGCCTCCAGCTGTTGAAAAAGTACAACTCTGTGCATGCCCGGACAGCAAACAGTGCGTGCTGGGAGTTGTGATTTTGCAACATCTGGAGGGCCACTGTTTGCAGACCACTGCAATACAGTAATAAGGTGGCGTGAAATGATATATATTAAAGTTCAGTTTTATTTACAGTTGTTACTTAGATCTTTCTTTAAGTAAGGTTTGGTATTATTACATCTTTCTTAGAGTAGTGTTTTGCAAATCTGCATCAGTATAGGAGGCTAAAATCACTAGACCGAAAACAGGAAGGAAATGGCGAGCGATAGTGGAAATGATTTCATCTAAGCTATTTAAAGGGGTATTCCACAACGGGCATCCTTTTAATGTAGACAGTTCAGTGACTTAGATCTCTAGATATGAGCGTATTATTGTTCCTATTATACAGCTTCTAGAACCAGATTGTCTGATATCCTTCTGAAGTGAATGTCTTAATGGAGCATTGTGAATTGCTTATCCAATCATGATTGCCTAAAATACTGTCCGCAGTCCTGATTGGCTGAGAGCAACTGAGCAACATACAGCAGTGCCTCCTCACAGATGTCCTATTCAGCTGGATGCCATGCACCGTATATACAGTGGTCCCTCAACATACCATGGTAATCCGTTCCAAATGGACCATCGTTTGTTGAAACCATCGTATGTTGAGGGATCCGTGCAATGTAAAGTATAGGACGTAACACTCACCTGTCCCCGCCGCTCCGGACCCGTCACTGCCCCGAGGACAGGTAGGAGACCATCACCGCAGCACACGGGGCACTGTAAATAGCTATCCGGTGGCAGCTGAAGCAGTCTGCGCTGCCGGATAGACGTTTATGCGATGGCCCCGACATACAAAAGCATCGTATGTTGATGCTGCCTTCAACATGCGATGGCCTCTGAGAGGCCATGGCCACAACTTCCTCAAGGCCCACCAACAGTCCAGGTTTTTTATTTTTCCTGTTCTCTTCCAATGGAATAACTGAAGAAAACCCGGAATGTTGGTGGGACTTGATGACTTTATTGGGGGCCAATGCCTTTGGGTGAATTAACATTTGGCAGATTTGTTCTCTTTTGCAAAAACTTTTGCAACAAATCGACCTCTTGTGCAATTGCCTTTAAACACAATTTTGGAACTGTACCGTTTAGTGGAAGTCTGGTAGGATCAGTTACATTAAAGGGATACTCCACAGGCCAGTGTTCCAGTTGCGTTCGGAACATTTAGTTCTGAATGCTGTGCACACGCGCTGCGGGTGTCGACCATGCCCCCTTGTGACGTCAGTCCAAACCTCTCAATGAAAGTCTATGGGAGGGGGCATGGCCTGATGTCAGGAGGGGGCGTGGACGACCCCCGCAGCATTCGCAAAGCGTTCAGAACTAAATGTTCCGAACGCAGCCGGAAAACTGGCCAGTGGATTACCCCTGTAAACAGTCCATTGCACAAAAAATTGTGTATCATGGGAGCTGTTCGTAATAATTAAAGCGTACCTGAGATATCACATAAAAAATACTGCTTATATGTTACTCACTAGGTCATGCAGATGCCTTAAATGTCATTTTTATGTGTCCAGCTTCTGTTTTTGGTTCACAAATCCATCTGTTTTGCTGCTCACTTATTCTCACATTTACTGCTCAGGAAGGGAAGTGTCCCAGGCAAGCACTGAGCCCGCCCTCACTCACCATGCATTCACTTCCTCCCGGAATCTGCTGTGCTGGATCTCTTCATCCAATCACTGCAGGCTGCTCTGTAACCCTTTCCTTTCTATTTTCAGACAGGAGTGAGCACAGATGAGTGCTAATCATTTCCTCACTTCCTGGACTTTGTCTTAGCCTGTGCTTTAGCTTGGACCAAGAAGATGCTGCATGATTATGTTCTGCTCTTATGTAGTGGGTTTTTTGTAAGCCATGATTTCTATAAAAAGGAGATACCTTTTTTTCTTTATGAAGTATATTAGAAAGGTTAATGTACAACATATAAAAGTTTTTGAATCTGACAATGCCTATTTAAAAGGGGTACTCCGGTGGAATTTTTTTTATTTTTTCATTAACTGGTGCCAGAAAGTTAAACAGATTTGTAAATTACTTCTATTTACAAATCTTAACCCTTCCAGTGCTTATCAGCTGCTGTATGCTCCACGGTAAGTTCTCTTCTTTTTTAAATTAATCTTTTGTCTGACCACAGTGCTCTCTGCGGACACCTCTGTCCATGTCAGGAACTGTCCAGAGCAGGAGAGGTTTGCTAATGGGATTTGTTCCTGACATGGACAGAGGTGTCAGCAGAGAGCACTGTGGTCAGACAGAAAAGAAATTCAAAAAGAAAAGCACTTCCTCTAGATCATACAGCAGCTGATAAGTACTGGAAGGATAAAGATTTTTTAATAGAAGTAATTTACAAATCTGTTTAACTTTCTGGCACCAATTGATAAAAAAAAAAAAAAAAAAGAATGTTTTCCACAGGAGTACCCCTTTAACTTCTATGTAATACAAGAATGGAGCTGCCTGTGCAAAGTGGCCATCCATTCTAGATAGTAGAGGAGTCAGTGTGTCCTAATAGGGTATGTGAGGGATTGTCTTGCTGAGACATCCTTTTCATGGGCATCTTAAAGATAAAATAAATGTCATGGTAGAGGGACGCTAACATGTGGACAGAAGTGATCACCATTCTTTAATGTTATCCATGGAATGCATCATATTTACACCAATACATACACAGCGCTGATACTTCACCTTCAGGAATTTTTTCTTTTTCTTTCCTAGGACTATACACCCAAGTGAATAGAATTTTATGTACTAATCCTCCTTTCTCAAACAATTAGGTTAAATGCCTCAGATCCTGGGTGAGTTCTCAATAACTAGAGGTCTTAGATCCCGAAACTTGTCTGACAGCTTGTGGTTTATAAAAAGCAAATGTACCGATTTAGCACTTTAAATAAAGAGCGCATACCCGTAAATGTAGGTTCCTACATTGACATTTCTGTGTTAGCTTAGCCTACATAAATACAGTAGCATTTACACACACATGAGCAGAATTAAATGCCATTCAGGATCTCTGGAAAGCTGCTTATCTACATTTATTTATAGGCATTAGTCTGGTGGACATTTGTGATGGTGGCCAGGATAACGCTGACACATCAGAATGACCTGTTACTGCTATTCATATATAACTATTAAATTGGGGGGGGGGATGGGGGGGGGGTGCGCATTAATAATAGTGGATTTTAGAAATACAACAAATTAGAATAAAGCTAAATATTGTGTACCATGTTTGTAAGTGATCTGTATGTGTAAAAATATGTAATATCTACACAGCTGAAACTCCCCTTTACAAACCCTGGAAAAGATTGTGTGGAATCCCTACACTTGGAGCAGTGTTTCATAACCAGGGTGCCTCCAGCTGTTGCAAAACTACAACTCCCAACATGCCCGGACAGCTGGGAGTTGTCATTTTGCAACAGCTGGAGGCACACTGGGAAACACTGACATAGGTCACCCATAACAAGTATTTTCTCCTTTCAGGAGTGATAGTTATATGTCTCATTATAACAGCACCAGACAAAAGTCCCAGGATCACCACCTTGGCAAATGCACATTGACCCCTGATTTCAATTTTTCAATTTTCAAGGCATTATTGCTTAGCGTTTTCTGTCCTGAACCTTTTTAAACACTTGGTCTACCCATGTGTTCTCTTTTTATACCTTTTTCATTGCATACTTTCACCTAAACTGAGAACAACCAGCATCTTTTTCCCCACTCCATGTTGTATTAAAAGATGATTCCATCAATTTTTCTTCTATTTGATCTCTAAAGGGACATTTTCTTTAATTCTTTAATTTCCTTTTGTTTGTGGACTTTTTCTTGAATCCTGAATGTTCAGCTTTGTAGCATTTTTTTTGTGTTTCATCTATGATCTGTGTAGTTAATGGAAAGTATAAATCCGGATGACTGTCTTCTAGGTGAGGTGATGCCACGTTTTTTCCAGGGAATGTGCTACTACAATGCAGGCCTCAGAGTGCTCTGATAACGGAGCTATATAATCTGCTTCAAACAAGGTTGGGCAGATGATCCTGCATATAATATGTAAAAAAGATGTGTTAACCTTTTGTTTGCCTTTGCTCCCTATGTAAGACTTCACCTTTTATGTGTTTTATTTGCTTCCCTCGATAACAGAGCGTTTGTCACACTCCTGTGCATGCTTGTGGCTGTAGTCATAAAACTATTTTATATAGCTATGCAGTTGTTCAAGTTTCAGGAACTTTTCTGGTGTATTTCTTTATTTTCTTTTTGTGTAACTAGATATAGCTTGATGCAGTATTTCCCAACCAGAGTGCCTCCAGCTGTTGCAAAGCTACAGCTCCCAGCAAGCCCGGACAGCCTTAGGCTGTCCGGGAATGCTGGGAGTTGTAGCTTTGCAACAGCTGGAGGCACCCTGTTTGGGAAATGCTCGTTTAATGCATTGTATTACTTTTACCTTATAACTTCAGCTTTAGGATATTTATTTTAGTCCAGACCGGCGTACACGGTAAAGACACTTCTCGACAGATGCACCTGTAATATCTTAGCTGAGCTTTCGGACATATGGATTAGTTATTACCCTTTATGCACTGTGGTATCGTGTGGAGCTGTTTTTGGAAGAAATCATCTGTTTTTTTTTTTGTTTTTTTTTATCCTGGGTAACCCCTTTAATGGACTGAACATAGTCTAATAGGGTACGTCACATACCATTTAGCTGGTATCCAGACTTATACCTCAAATGTACAGCAAAAATGAGGTGTGAATAGTGCCTTAGACAGAGTACACAGCATCTACAAAGAACATCTCTCACTTTAGGGGTACGCAGAATGTTTATACATTACACCAGTCAATCAGGATGCCTCAAGCTATTGCTAAACTACAACTTTAACTGTCCGGGCAACTTTAACTGTCCAGGAATTGTAGTTTTGCAACAGCTGCAGGCACCCTGCTTGGGAATCACTGCATTACATGTACAGCCCACTAACTTCAGTGGGGGATATGTAATTCTTCATACCCCCTCTGGTGGTGCTAAAGGGAAGTTAACACCTTGATTGATGCTGCCAGGCACTTTCTCAAGTGAAGTTAGGCAGGATTGGGTTCAACTTAACAGGGTTGTCCAGTGACAGAAACAACCTGTTAATGGTGTCACAATGTGTAATATAGTATTAAGAAGTCTACTTCGGAGGGAGGAGGAATTAAGAAGTCTACTCGGAGGGAGGAGGAATTAGCTCTGAGCTGTACAGAACTGGAGGCTCGCTATGTGGCGGACCCATCTGAGGCTAACAAAGTGGCATGGCTCGGAGAGGGGTTTCAATATATGTTGCATCTTCATGAGAAGTCCAATAGGAAATTATAATTCATTACCAAACAATTCTACTACTTTGAACATGGGAATTAATCTAGTAAATTGTTAGCCCATATTGTCCGGCAGAACTCCTGTCGCCCCGATTCTTAAACTTAAAGCCTCGGATGGGTCTTTACTGATTGGCAATGAGGTGATGGCTCTTCGCATCTCCTCCTTTTACACTGACCTTTATTCCACACAGGTGCAGTACGATGAGTCCCAGCTGAACTCCTACCTGGATGGCGTTACGTTCCCTTCACTATCTAAGAAGGACAGAGTCTCCTTAGATGCTCCTCTCACATTGCAGGAGGTCATAGATGCCATAGCTGATATGACCAAGGGCAAGTCTCCATGCCCTGATGGCCTTCCGTTGGAGATTTACCTGAGGTATTCAGACGTGCTCCTCCCTCCCTTATTTGCTATGTATCAGGCAGCGTTCGAAGATGGTAACCTGCTGGACTCTCTCTACGAGGCAACCATAGTCGTCCTCTTGAAACCAGATAAAGATCCCTTGGAGTGTGGCTCCTACAGGCTCATATCTCTACTAAATTTAGACTATAAAATACTTGCCAAAATTCTGGCCAACCGGCTAAACCGCAGTATACTTAAGATTATTCACAATGATGAAACTGGCTTCATGCCCGGTAAATCCACCTTGGATAACATCCGCCGTGTCCAGACTGCCGTCCAGGTGGGAGGGGCTCTGAAAGGGGATTGGGCCTTGGCGTCCCTAGATGCCGCCAAGGCATTTGATTCTGTGGAATGGGGTTATCTTTAAGAGGTCCTCCATAGATTTGGCCCTAACTTCCAGAAGTGGGTCTCTATCCTCTATAGGCACCTCCAGGCTCAGGTTCTTGTAAATGGGATCCGTTCTCTCTCGTTCGCCTTGGGCCGAGGCACGAGACAGGGGTACCCCTGTTAGCGGTGGCAGTGGAGCCCCTTACTCGGCGTGTTCGGCAGGACCCTGATTTCCGTGGTATGTCTACGGGCGGTGGGGAGGAACACATATAGGATTATATGCGGATGACATGGTGCTCTTTCTCTCTGATCCAACCAATATGCTGTCTTATGTCACTGATCTTATGGATAGATTTGGCTACTTTTCAGGTCTCTTGTTTTTTTTTTAATTGGTCTCGGCGGTGATGCCGATATTACGAGATTGGCCCCCTGTCATGTGTGGTCTCCCTGTTGTTGCGGAGTTCAAGTATCTGGGGGTGTATATCAACAAGGAACCCCTGCTTGATCTGAATACTAATGTCCTTGCCCTTCTCCCATATATCAAAACTAAATTTCGAATCTGGGCGACTTTGCCGCTCTCAGTTACTGGCCGTGTCAACCTCATTAAACTTATCATTCTCCCCAAATGTTTATATGCTCTGGAACATGCCTTGTTTCTGATCCCTAAATCCTTCTTTGATACACTCCACTCCCTCCTCTCCCCATTTATTTGGTGTGCAAATAGGCCCAAAATTCATTAGTCTTACTACCTAAGCTAGAGACTGGCCTATCGTTACCAGATTTCTTAATATTTCTATATTATTTGGCTGGTCAATTGAGGTATATGCATTCATGGGCTATCGATGACACAATGCCTGACGCTGAGCAATCTTTGGCCAGGTTTGTTCCGCACCTGACGCCAAGACTTCTTCTAGAGAGCCCCACCCTGGGAGGTCGCACCCTCTTGCCCCTCCACAAACTAGCCATTTGTGTCTGGCAGGCAGCTATACTGGTTCAGGGTTACACTGATATACCCTCAGATACGCCGCTGTGGCACAACCCGAACTTCACACATCTGGGTGAGAACCTGGACCCAATATTTGGGCAGGATGTAGGGGTTTGTTCATTTGACCAATTGCAATCTAGTCATGCTTTGCCCAGACACAGTTTCTTTATATATTTACAATTACTTCACGCTCTTAATGCTCAGTTCCATATGGGTGCCCACCTATATCTGCTTTCCCGCTCATTGGGATTTTAAAGTCTCAAGGACCTAGGGGTATGGGGTCCATCCTTTATATGCATCTTATTCAGGCCAAAATTTCATGATCACAATTGCAAGGTGTTTATACCCCACGGAGCAGATATTCATGTCTTATCCTGATGATAGGCCATCAATACGTTTTCACAGAAAAACCCATTTAAAACCCTTTCTTAAAGGTATGCTTTATTAGAAACTACCAGTGGATGCTTGGAGATTACAGTAATTTGTATACAATTCTGTTTGCAGATCACTCTCTGTTTCAAAACGAGCATTTCTTCATTGTCCCGCTGTCTTGGCGGTGACCCCTCACATCTTAGTTTTATTGACATCTCTGTTGCATTCTGTGTTTTTATTTTTTTCCCCTTGTAAAGTGTGGTGTGTTTTTAATATGATTGCTGCATGTGGATATGTTTTTGAAATGTCTCTTTAATGTTTGCTGCCATGAACAATGAAGTTTGCAGATAGACAACTACTTTATAGTACTTCCTAGTATAGATTGATGACCACTATAAGGTATTTCACTTAGTATCAAGTATAATAAGATTGTGACATGCACCTGCTGTGTGAGGTCCAGTTTTTGTGAAATTTGATGTATTATTTTGTGTTCACTTTTTGTAGGAATGAAGACCTAAAGCAAATGTTGGAAAGCAACAAAGACTCTGCCAAACTTGATGCAATGAAAAGGATTGTTGGGGTAAGACCCCTCATCATATTTTGTAATGACCTGATAAGTTTATAGCTGATGCACTACCTTCTTATATTCATGAAATTCAGACAGGAATCACTTTATTTGATTAGCAGTTTCCTCCTCTCCTGGCAACTGTTACAATTTATTTTATTGTATATTTTTTTTACTCACCTGCCTAATATTAAAAGAAATCTGTTATCAGTTTTACCTGCACTAACCTGTCGGTACAGATAGGTAGTGTAAGTGACGCTGATTACAACCATACTTACCTGGTCCTATTCCATGCTCTGGTTTTTCTGCAATCTTAAAACCGTATCTTCTTTTCGGGGGCAAACCTTGATCATGGCCTTAAATGTTGGCACCCCTGAAATTTTTCTAGAAAATGAAGTATTTCTCACAGAAAAGGATTGCAGTAACACATATTTTGCTATACACATGTTTATTCCCTTTGTGTGTATTGGAACTAAACCAAAACAGGGAGGAAAAAAGCAAATTGGACATAATGTCACACCAAACTCGAAAAATGGGCTGGACGAAATTATTGGCACCCTTACCTTAATATTTGGTTCCACACCCTTTGGAAAAAAATAACTGAAATCCATCGCTTCCTATAATCATCAATAAGCTTCTTACACCTCTCAGCCGGAATGTTGGACCACTCTTCCTTTGCAAACTGCTCCAGGTCTCTCTTATTGGAAGGCGCCTTTTCCTAACAGCGATTTTAAGATCTCTCCACAGGTGTTCAATGGGATTTAGATCTGGACTCATTGCTGGCCACTTAAGAACTCTCCAGCGCTTTGTTGCCATCCATTTCTGGGTGCTTTTTGACCGATGTTTGGGATCATTGTCCTGCTGGAAGACCCAAGATCTTGGATGCAAACCCAGCTTTCTGACACTGGGCTGTACAGTGCGACTCAAAATCCGTTGCACACATTCAAGGCACCCAGTGCCAGAGGCAGCAAAACAACTCCAAAACATCATTGAACATCTTTGTAGGCCTCATTCTGTTTTTGGTAAACAGTAGAATGATGTGCTTTACCAAAAAGCTCTATCTTGGTCTCATCTGTCCACAACACTTTTTCCCAGAAGGATTTTGGCTTACTTAAGTTCATTTTTGCAAAATGTAGTCTTGCTTTTTCAAGTCTCTGTGTCAGCAGTGGGGTCCTCCTGGGTCTCCTGCCATAGCGTTTCATTTCATTTAAATTTTGACGGATAGGTCTCGCTGACACTGATGCTCCTCGAGCCTGCAGGACAGCTTGAATATCTTTGGAACTTGTTTGGGGCTGCTTATCGACCATCCGGACTATACTGCGTTGACACCTTTTTAATCAATTTTTCTCTTCCATCCATGCCCAGGGAAATTAGTTACAGTGCCATGGGTTGCAAACTTCTTGATAATGTTGCGCACTGTGGACAAAGGCAAATCTAGATCTCTGGAGATGGACTTGTTACCTTGAGATTGTTGATATTTTTCCACAATTTTGATTCTCAAGTCCTCAGAAAGTTCTCTTCTCCTCTTTCTGTTGTCCATGCTTAGTGTGGCACACACAGACACACAATGTGAAGACTAAGTGAACTTCTCTCCTTTTTATCTGCTTTCAGGTGTGATTTTTATATTGCCCACACCTGTTACTTGCTCCAGGTGAGTTTAAAGGAGCATCACATGCTTGAAACAATCTTATTTTCCCCCAATTTTGAAAGGGTGCCAATAACTTTGTCCAGCCCACTTTTGGAGTTTGGTGTGACTTTATGTCCAATTTGCTTTATTTTCCTCTCCCTTTTTTGGTTTAGTTCCAATACACACAAAGGGAATAAACATGTGTATAGCAAAACATGTGTTACTGCAATCCTTTAAAAAATTTCAGGGGTGCCAACATTTACGGCCATGACTGTATAAGTTTCATTAGGGTAGAGTCACACAGCATATTTAACGCAGCGGATGCACTTCCGGCAGTCACAGAGCAACGGCAGAGCGAGCTCCCTGTAGAATTCCATGCTGTGAACATTACCATCAGTGTGAATGGGTCTTCCGCGAGACCCGTTCACACTGCAGAGTTTCAGTGGCGGACAATTCTGCTGCTGAAATTGTTCCACGCAAAGAAAGAACATGTTCTTTCTTTGCTCGGAATTCTGCAAGCACTGCATAGCAGTCAATGGTGACGGGGCAGTGCCGCGCAGTCCTACCACAGAAGTATTTTTGGCGGCTGCCAGACGGAACCTCCGCTCGCGCAATTCCGCAAGCGGTGATTCTGCAGTCTGAACATACCCTTAGAGCATTGTTTTTCAACCAGTGTGCCTCCAGCTTTTGCAAAACTACAACTCCCAGCATGCCCGGACAGCCAACGGCTGTCCGGGCATGCTGGGAGTTGTAGTTTTGCAACAGCTGGAGGCTCACTGGTTGAAAAACACTGCCTTAGAGTAACTTAGTCATGTGATAAACATTCTAACTCTCTCCATACCTTCCGTTCTTAATGCAGTGTTTACCAACTGAGATGCCTACATCTGTTGCAAAACTACAACTTCCAGCATGCCTGGACTTTGGCTGTCCTGGCATGCTGGGATTTGAAGTTATGCAACAGCTGGAGGCACACCGGTTGGGAAACACTGACTTAATGTGTAAGAACTGGATGAGAGTCCAGGGTCAGCGGACTACCTGTGAATTACAGGATGGCTTACCATATTCCTCCCGCTAGTTCCCAGATGCATTTCAACAGATCCCATAGGTTCTGAATTGAATTAGGTTCTGAGTAATCTGGAGGCCAAGTCAGCACCTTGAACTCCTTGTCATAAATCGTTCTTGAACTTTTTCTACAGTGTGGGCGGATATTATCCTGCTTGAACCATTATTACTCCCTTCACCTGTCAGTGGTTTTATGTCTTCAGGCTGATTAGTGTATATTTGTATGTATAGGTTTCATACTTTTATACCTTTTGTGAACATTTAGGGAGATTTAGCAATCAATCAGATATATATATTTAAAAAATAAATATATATATATATATCTATATCTATATATCTATATATCTATATCTATATATCTATATATCTATATATCTATATCTATATCTATAAATATAGAGAGAGAGACAAAGAATAAGTCAGCCAGCACTGTTGCTGTGTGTGTGTATGTATATATATATATATATATATATATATATATATATATATATATATACATACATACATACAGTATATATATTTAATTTTTCTTAGAGGGCTTTAGAAAAAAAAAAGCGATCTGACTGGTTGCTTTGGGCAACTGCACCACACGTCCTCTGAACAGGGTTTTTATAACTCTCCCCCATTGTGCTTTTCCCTGATACAGACAGATGCTGTAGTGGTAAATATTGCAGTATGACGCACCACAGGGACTGGTAGCTATCGTACAATTACAGAAGTTGCAGGGGCCTTGGTAAACTTTAGCAGACAGACAGGATGACACAGACTTGATCAACCATGCTAGACCAGCGTGGGATATTTTAATCATTTGTCAGTCTTTCTCACCCGCTTTCATTTTCTTTCCTTTTAAGATGATTTCAGCTGGAAAAAATGCCTCTGAGTTATTTCCGGCAGTTGTGAAGAATGTCGCCAGCAAAAATCTTGAGGTAGGATTTACTGTATTTATAATAAACCTGTTTACTCTGGCAATGCTCTGCGGTACTTTTGTTTTGTGAAGTTTTGGACTAGCTACCGTATTTATAGGTGTATAACACGCACTTTTTAGGCTAAAATTTTTAGCCTAAAGTTTACCTGCGTGTTATACGCCGATAAGCCGCTGAAGTTCAATGATTTAAAGCGGGCGCTTTAAATCAATGAACTGCAGCGGCTTTGCAGGTGCAGAGACCACCAGCGCTGCCGGCTTCTCTGCCCCTGCCTGTCCTGGGGTCTAGAGCCCTGCTGTTGGCCCTTCTCTCCCCCTGACTAACGGTGCCGGCGCCCTATTGCCGGCACCGATAGCCAGAGGGAGAGAAGCGGCGCCGGCAATGGGGCAGCGGTGCCGACAGACAGGGGGAGAGAAGGGGCAGCGGCACCCATTGCCGACGCCGCTGCCCCGTTGCCTCCCCCATCCCCGGTTGCATAATTACCTGTTGCCGGGGTCGGGTCCTCGCTGCTTCAGGCCTCCGGTGTGCGTCTCATGCGTCGTTGCTATGCACTGCGCGGCGCAATGACGAGTGACGTCATTGCGCCAAGCTGTGCAGCGCATAGCAACGACGCAGGGGACGCACACCGGAGGCCTGAAGCAGCGAAGACCCGACCCCGGCAACAGGTAACTATGCAACTGGGGATGGGGGAGGCAACTGGGCAGCGGCTCCGGCAATGGGTGCCGCTGCCCCTTCTCTCCCCCTGGCTATCGGCACCGCTGCCCCATTGCCGGCGCCGCTTCTCTCCCCCTGGCTATCGGCGCCGGCACCGATAGTCAGGGGGAGAGAACAGGCAGCGCCGCCGATAGCCAGTGGGAGAGAAGCGGCGGCAGCAGGGCTCTAGACCCCAGGGAAGGCAGGGGGAGAGAAGCGGGCAGCGACGGCCTCTCTCCCCCTGCCTTTCCTGGGGGTGTATCGGAGTATACACATGCGCACACACACCCTCATTTTACCAAGGATATTTGGGTAAAAAACTTTTTTTACCCAAATATCCTTGGTAAAATGAGGGTGCGTGTTATAGGCCGGTGCATGGTATACCCCGATAAATACGGTAATTCCAGTAGTAAACAATGGCATATTGAGAGACACAAAAAGAGTATACAACAACGTAGATGTAGTCTGATATGCCCAATGTTCTTTGTATCTAGGTTTAATATCTTTAAACCTAAGGCAGATCTAGACAACTTAAGGCTGGGTTCACATTATACGTTTTTTTGTACATATTTTGGTTTGGCTGATCTCCTCTGTCTCTAAATGATTCCACCAATGAAAACAAACAATGCACATTGAAAACCTAGTGAAACGCACTGTGCGCTTGTCAGTGCTCAGAAGCTCCATAAAGAATGAATGGAGTGCTGGCTGTTCTTGTGCTGTGTGCGCCATTCATTTACGAGTACAATTTACCAGCGGTCGGATCCCCACCCTTCACTTTTTTTCTCCCTTCTCCTTTTTAAAACGGATCATTTTTGTGTTATGCTGTTTATGTTAACAACAACAAATGCAGTGTGTTAATCCAGTCTAATCCATCTTCTATACCCAACTGGAGGTATACTGAGAGTATTTGTATGAGTGACATGCAGTGTCTGCTTCATGATGATCATGCTTAATGTTTGCGCATGGCTACTGTTTCTGCTAGATCAGGAGTTGGGTAACAGCTAACACTGTTTAACCCTTTATATACCATAGCCAAAAAATGATTTCCCCTACAAAGGGAAAATTGAGGGGAAAGGGGGGGGGGGTGGTTGTTGAGGGTGGTGAGAAGAATCCCCTTAGATTATGTTGTGGGGAAATACTTGGTTCAGTCAGAGTTCATTTCTGATAAGAGCAGACGGTCCAGCGTCCATTGGAGAAGAACTATCTGACCATATTCCCTGATATTAGGAGTGCTTTAAAGCGTAACTCCAATGAAGCTCTGGTGGAAGGATAGCTGCTTAAATCTCCCCGCAACTTTATAGCCCGACCCTACAGCTACAAGATACTACAAGATTAGACTGGGGCTTCTGTCCTAATATATAAAAGAAGGGTCACAGGGACCACCTAATAGTTCAAAAGAAGGGTTAATGAGACCACCTGTGTCCAAGAACCAGATGACCATCTTTGAAACACAGATGAGGCACTATAGACTATATGGCTTGGAGTCGAGATGACGCAAAGTAGGTTCTCTGGTGAACTTTCGAAGAGGTCTCTGCTAAAGAGACGTGCTAATAACCGTACAACAATCCTGCTACCATAAAAGGAAACTTAACACCTGCCGGGGGTGAGTTAAGATGACTATAAAGAATGGAAAGAACCCATGTGACCAGGACAATTTTGTGCCATAGCCTAAAAAGTTGTGGCAGAAATATTCCCTTGAGATGAGACTACAGACTTCAAATGAGAGAACACTTGCAGAGCCAAAAAGTTTTGGGAAGAGTAGCAGTAGAGTGAAAGTGCTCCATACCATAGTTTAATAAGGTACAGTCATGGCCGTAAATGTTGGCACCCTTGAAATTTTTCAAGAAAATGAAGTATTTCTCACAGAAGAGGATTGCAGTAACACATGTTTTGCTATACACATGTTTATTCCCTTTGTGTGTATGGGAACTAAACCAAAAAAGGGAGGGAAAAAAGCAAATTGGACATAATGTCACATCAAACTCCAAAAATGGGCTGGACAAAATGATTGGTACCCTTTCAAAATTGTGGAAAATAAGATTGTTTTAAGCATGTGATGTTCCTTTGAACTCACCTGGGGCAATATAAAAAGCACACATGAAAACCACGGTTTTAGGTCCGGTGGGAAAACCGCATACAGGGCAAAAATGAGCCAACCGGAGTCAGCGTTTCACTCCGTTTGGGGCTCATTGAAATGAATTACATACGGCAGGGATAGGGGAGCGCCTGGTTTTAGCTCCCCCTGCCGTATGGGGTCCCGTATGGCTGAAAACGTGATGTGAACCCAGCCTGAGAGAAAATGTGGAGAGATTTTTCCACAGCAGCCAATCACAGCTCAACTAACAAGCTCTGGTGAAGTGAAAGCTGAGCTGTGATTGGTTGCTGTGTGAAAATCACTCCGTTTGATCTCTTGCACACTTTAAACAATCTGGGCCATTGTCTTTTATGGGAGATTGTTGTGGGCATGTCCTGTGCAGAGGTCACTTTGCAGGGAGTGGGTTAGGAGCTGTGACCATTGTGAATGGTGAATCCTGTGTTATCTACTGTATATACTGGTGTCACATGTCATTATCATCCTGCCTGTGATAAGGAGGAGACTGCTGATAGGTGATCTCCATAGAAACCAAAAATGATTATTAGAAGGAAATCTGCTAGATTTTAGTATTATTAATTAAAATAAAAATGTTTTTTAAATAAATCTGAGCAAATCTTTGAAAATATGTTCAACATTAAACGTGATAGTTCATTTTCACTTTAACCCCTTAAGGACTCAGCCCATTTTGGCCTTAAGGACTCAGACAATTTAATTTTTACGTTTTCATTTTTTCCTCCTCGCCTTCTAAAAATCATAACTCTTTTATATTTTCATCCACAGACTAGTATGAGGGCTTGTTTTTTGCGCGACCAGTTGTCCTTTGTAATGACATCACTCATTATATCATAAAATGTATGGCGCAACCAAAAAACACTATTTTTGTGGGGAAATTAAAACGAAAAACGCAATTTTGCTAATTTTGGAAGGTTTTGTTTTCACGCCGTACAATTTCTGGTAAAAATGACATGTGTTCTTTATTCTAAGGGTCAATACGATTAAAATGATACCCATTATTATATACTTTTATATTATTGTTGCGCTTAAAAAAAATCACAAACTTTTTAACCAAATTAGTACGTTTATAATCCCTTTATTTTGATGACCTATAACTTTTTTATTTTTCCGTATAAGCGGCGGTATGGGGGCTCATTTTTTGCGCCATGATCTGTACTTTTTTTTGATACCACATTTGTATATAAAAAACTTTTAATACATTTTTAATAATTTTTTTTTTAATGTATTAAAAAAGTAGGAATTTTGGACTTTTTTAATTTTTTTTCGTTCACGCCGTTCACCGTACGGGATCATTAACATTTTATTTTAATAGTTCGGACATTTACGCACGCGGGGATACCAAATATGTCTATAAAAAATGTTTTTTACGCTTTTTGGGGGTAAAATAGGAAAAAACGGACGTTTTACTTTTTTATTGGGGGAGGGGATTTTTCACTTTTTTTTTACTTTTACTTTTACATTTTTTTAAATTTTTTTTTACACTTGAATAGTCCCCATAGGGGACTATTCATAGCAATACCATGATTGCTAATACTGATCTGTTCTATGTATAGGACATAGAACAGATCAGTATTATCGGTCATCTCCTGCTCTGGTCTGCTCGATCACAGACCAGAGCAGGAGACGCCGGGAGCCGCACGGAGGAAGGTGAGGGGACCTCCGTGCGGCGTTATGAATGATCGGATCCCCGCAGCAGCGCTGCGGGCGATCCGATCGTTCATTTTAATCGCGAACTCCCGCAGATGCCGGGATCTGTATTGATCCCGGCACCTGAGGGGTTAATGGCGGACGCCCGCGAGATCGCGGGCGTCGGCCATTGCCGGCGGGTCCCTGGCTGCGATCAGCAGCCGGGATCAGCCGCGCATGACACGGGCATTGCTCCGATGCCCGCGGTTATGCTTAGGACTTAAATGTACGTCCTGGTGCGTTAAGTACCACCTCACCAGGACGTACATTTATGTCCTGCGTCCTTAAGGGGTTAAAGATGTTATCTTGATACTTATTAAAAACTCTGAAGCTCCACAGCAGTGGCTGCGTCGCTTGACCAAAGATCTCCGCGTTGCACTTTGTGGATCACACAGCATCACAGCTTAAAGGGGTTATCCAGGAAAAACTTTTTTTTATATATATCAACTGGCTCCAGAAAGTTAAACAGATTTGTAAATTACTTCTATAAAAAAATCTTAATCCTTTCAGAACTTATGAGCTTCTGAAGTTAAGGTTGTTCTTTTCTGTCTATGTGCTCTCTGATGACACCTGTCTCAGGAACCGCCCAGTTTAGAAGATGTTTGCTATGGGGATTTGCTTCTAAACTGGGCATTTTCCGAGACAGGTGTCATCAGAGAGCACTTAGAGACTGAAAAGAACAACCTTAACTTCAGAAGCTCATAAGTACTGAAAGGATTACGATTTTTTAATAGATGTAATTTACAAATCTGTTTAACTTTCTGGAGCCAGTTGATATAATATATATCTATCTATGTGTAAAAAAAAAAAAGTTTTTCCTGGATAACCCCTTTAAGTAAGTAAATGGGGCCATGCTGCAATCCAGAAGGTGAGGAATCGGTAGGAATGTAGGCAGCAGCGAAATACTACACGTGTGATCCTACCCTTGGAGTGCAACATGCTGATCAGTGGTCGCATGATCCCTGTCACGGCCCACGGTTACCCCAGTAGCCCCAGCCTAAACGTGTCTGGTTGTAGGTCCTGAGTGATTATCTTGCTTTTATGTTGTTACTGGGTATTTTAGGGTAGGGTCTCGTGGTGACTGAGATGCTGTTAAGAACCATATGGACATACTGTTAAGAGAGGTTTACTATTGGTTGCAAAATTGTGCAGCAATTAGTGCATTATTTTCTAAAAAGTGTGTCTCCAGCTGTTGCCAAACTACAACTCCCATGCTGGAAGTTGTAGTTAGGCAACAGCTGGAGACACACTATTTGGAAAATACTGAAGTAATGAATTGAACCTACAGCTGCAGGATTTTGCACCTTGGCTGCCCAGCTTCTGTACTGAGATCCTACCTTTAGGGAAGGGTTCCCTTATTCAGAATTTTTTTTGCATATTTTACTGCATATTTGTTGCTTCATATTTTTCTACCCATTAAAGGGGTACTCCAGCGGAATTTTTTTTTTTTTTAATCAACTGGTGCCAGAAAGTTAAACAGATTTGTAAATTACTTCTATTAAAAATTCTTAATCCTTCCAGTACTTATTAGCTGCTGAATACTACAGAGGAAATTATTTTCTTTTTGGAACACAGAGCTCTCTGCTGACATCACGAGCACAGTGTTCTCTGCTGACATCTCTGTCCATTTTAAGAACTGTCCAGAGTAGGAGAAAATCCCCATAGCAAACATATGCTGCTCTGGACAGTTCCTAAAAATGGACAGAGATGTCAGCAGAGAGCACAGTGCTCATGATGTCAGCAGAGAGCTCTGTGTTCCAAAAAGAAAATAATTTCCTCTGTAGTATTCAGCAGCTAATAAGTACAGGAAGTATTAAGATTTTTTAATAGAAGTAATTTTTAAATCTGTCTAACTTTCTGGCACCAGTTGATTTAAAAAAAAAAAAAAAAAATTTTCCACCGGAGTACACCTTTAAAGTCAATGGGTAGCAAGATAAGCTGCAGAAAATCCGTCATGTGTGACCCTACCCTTAACATGATCAGATGTTGACCATGTACAGGAGCCTCACCTACCTCTAAACACTTCAGAGCCTTAATGTCCGCCTGCGCTCGCTGATCATTTTTCTTATATTTGCAGGAAATATCCCAACATCTGTTCCTCCTTTTATCCCAAGGCAACCCCCCCCCAAACACACACGCACAAAATCATAGCTAAAAATCATTCTAACACATTCCATCTCCGAATGATTTAAGCACCGCTTCCAAAATGCTGTCCTGTGAATTTCTTTTTAAGCAAACCCAAGCTGCCATAGGCTTTGTTGGGATACGTACCAGATGTTAGCAGATGACAAAGGATGCAGCGTGTGACCCTGTACTGTGCTGGAGGTACAGACCAAAATCAAAGGTTTAGTCAATATGTCATGAAGTTTGATGTTCTAGCATTGATAACCTAATTAAACAGACCTTCCTGTGTTCCCCGAGACTAATGTGGCCCCGTCGAAATTAGTTTCACAGTCAGGCATGTAGTAACGTTGAATGGCAGTAAGTGCGGAGAGAGCGGTGCAGTCACGCATCTCTAAGAGTTCCCTTATCTGGTCACAGAGTGGTTTCAAGGAAAGGAGCCATTCTCAGCAACCTGCTGCCGTTCAGTGCACAGGCCTCTTGTGGTCACTATTGATTTGCTCTAAACTAAAGCAGAACAAGGACAAGTGTTGTATTTTGCAACCTTCTGTGATTTAATATTGTTATGTCTTTTGCCCCAGCAGCCACAAAAGTGCCTCTCTGGAGATTGAGAGTATATAATTTTATTTTGTTAAGCTGGAAAGTTTGGAGATGTACCGCGTTGACACGTCGAACACACAGGGTATTAAGAAGCCCCTCTTAAGTGCAGATGTATCTCCTCTGTTTTCCTTTTTGGCACCATTCAACAAATTAGCGTTTTTTTTTTTCTTCTGCTTGAGATACGTGTGGTTACTCGCTCGAGTGTGTGGCTTTTTTTTATTTTTTTTTTATCCTCGCACCTTTTTAATTTAATATTCCTTTTTATGTTTTCTAGATAAAAAAGCTGGTGTACGTTTACCTGGTACGATATGCCGAGGAGCAGCAAGACCTGGCGCTCTTATCCATCGCCACGTTTCAGCGTGGTTTAAAAGTAAGCTTTGATCTCTGCAGGAACTGGAAAAGTTTTAAATAAAACCAAATAATCCATAAATATTCTGCAGATAACTCAAATTAAAGTAGTTCAAAAGTTTCTGGTTTTCACGGAAGAATGCATGCTTTATGTTTCTTAGTTAAATAGTTCAGAAGGTTGAAAAAAAACAAGAGTCCATCAAGTTCATCCTATATCTTTATGGTGTTTATACTGTGTTGATCCAGAGGGAAGCAACAAAAAAAATCTTATCAGGCTAAAACCCGTAGTAGGGGAAAAAAATCCTTTTTGACTCCAATATGAGAATAAATCCCTGGATCAATATTCTGTCCCTATAAATCTAGTATCCATAACCTGTAATGTTGTTTCTTTCCAGAAATGTGTCCAGGCCCCTTTTGATCTTTTATTGAGTTCCCCATGACCACTTCCTATGAGAGAGAATTCCATGGTCTCTGCTCTTACAGTAAAGAACCCCATCTTTGCTGGTGTAGAAACCTTCTTTCATTTAGACACATAGTGGGAGATGAATCAATGTTGTCTGTGAGCAGCATTTTTTTTTGTAGTTTTTTTATTTTTATATTTTTTGCGTTATTTTTGACTGCTGTTCGCCTTTTTTAAAATTTATTTATTTTTATCAAAAAGGCACATGGACTTGATAAATATTGCGTTTTTTTCCATTACCTTAGAACACACTGGAAGCCGCCAAAAGCAGTTTGTCTTATGAAACAGTATACTCAGCTAGGTGAGAATTATTTAGCCAATTTTGACCTGAGGATAAAAGGTGGTGCTGCACAAACCAAAAATCGTACTGCAAATTTTTCATTTTAACAAGACACCACAATCTAAAGTAACCAAACACAGCAATTTTTCATTGTAAAATGGTTAAATAATTTTACCATTCTGTGCTATTAACACAACATAAAAAGAGAGATGCAAACTTGGAATGAATAAAAAAAAAAAAAAAAAAAAAAGGTTTGTATTTTTTTTAATGAAAAATTATACTCTATTCCAAAAGCTGCGTGCAGGTGGAGATATTAAAGAAAAACTGTTCAATAGCAATAAGGCAGAATTGTACATTAGAAAGAAATGAGATTTGGTACATTAAATTGGTTAAATAATTTAAACATGGATAAACGCCATCTGTTTAAAATTGTAAATGCAAGAGTGTGGGAGAAATAAAATAACGGTCGGGTATAAATATGGACATTTATCCCTTTATATTTTGAAAAGAAAAATTAACCTTTAAATTATTTACATCCCTTACAAAAGGGGAAAAAAAATATGAACAAATTTAGTTGCCGTATAAGACGCACTTTTTCATCCCCAAAAGTTGGTGCGTCTTATACGGTGAATACACACCTATCGCGGCGGTCCCTGCGGCCATCAACGGCCGGGACCCGCGGCTAATACAGGACATCACCTATCGTGGTGATGCCCTGTGTTAACCCTTCAGACGCGGCGATCAAAGCTGACCGCCGCGTCTGAAGGGAAAGTGACACTAACCCGGCTGGTCAGTCGGGCTGTTCGGGACCGCCGCAATTTCACCACGGTGGTGCCGAACAGCCCGACTAAATAGCCGGGTTAGTGCTTACAGGACACCGGGGGGGACCTTACCTGCCTCCTCGGTGTCTTCTCCATTCAGGGATCCCCTGTATGGCCGGCGCTCTCCTTCCTCGTCATCACTTCGTCGCGTACGTGCGTCGGCGTGCGTAACGACGTGATGGCGGCGACGGAGAGCGAGGATACCCGGCCGGCAGCAGAGACGTTCCGGAGCGACGGGGACACGGCGACAGCGATGGAGCGACATCCAGGGCAGCGGTGACAGGTCCGGAGCGGCGGGGACACGTGAGTATTACCTCCTACGCAGTGGTCTTCAATCTGCGGACCTCCAGATGTTGCAAAACTACAACTCCCAGCATGCCCGGACAGCCAACGGCTGTCCGGGCATGCTGGGAGTTGTAGTTTGCAACATCTGGAGGTCTGCAGGTTGAAGACCACTATTGGGTTCAAAATTTTTATTTTTTTAGATTTTACACCTATAAATTGGGTGCGTCTTATACGCCGGTGCGTCCTATAGGACGAAATATACGGTAAATTGAAAAAAAATATTACTATATTTCAAAGAGGACCTAACCAAACAGTGTTATAACACATAACTTTATGTAATTAGAGCAGTATAACAATGGACTAAACTGATCAAGGGTTCTACCGACGTTTTCGAAAGGTTGTCTCCACCCTGGTCTATATTTGCGCATTTTTTTTTTAATGATCTATGCACCAATTGATGCTCTTAAGTTAAAAAGACGCATATAGTAAATATCTTCCGCTGCCTAAGTCAAAACGGAATTCTGCTTCTTGCAGTCTTTTAGCGATTCGCCTTTTTACAGCAAAAAATTAATAAATTATGGGAACAGCTTGATAAATCTCCCCCATAGGCCCAAATTTATCAAACTGTGTGAGAGAAAAAAATTGAGTGAATTTCCCACAGCAACCAATCACAGCTCAGCTTTCACTTTACCAGAGCTCGTTAGCTGAGCTGTGATTGGTTCTTGTGGGAAAATCACTCAATTTTTTCTATCACACAGTTTGATAACTCTGGGCCGTAGTATGCCTTCTTGTTATACATACAGTTCTGGGTATAAATAGGGATTGTCCCATCTCTGTCCCTATTTGGGTCAAATGGACATCCATAGGAGGGGGATGGGGGATTACCTGCTCAAAACTCCCTTCTGTAAACCGAAATGAAGAGCCACTTTATGCAGATTCCATTCAAGCATTACATGGATGACACAGGGATTCATCTGAATGGTTGCCACTGAGTACAACATTTGCCTGGCTGACTGTGGCTTTACCCAGTAAAATCGGCCATATGCCAGGAACAGGACAACCTAATCATTTGATTGCTCCGACTACAACTTAGAAGATAATGAGGATGCTATAGTTGCATGATAATACAATTTTCACCTAAAGTTTACCCTTTATAATTTGTTTTCGTTTAGGGTGCATTTGCTGCTGCATATTTTCCTACCCATTGACTTCAATGGGAAAATAAAATACGCAGCAGCAAATACGCAGCAAAATACACCAGGTGGGAATGCACCCTTATTAGGCTGCTGTCACACTATGAGCATTCATTCCTTATTAAACCTTCGTTTTCTGTGTGAGAACGGATGTATAATAACGGATGTAATAACGGGTGCTAACGGATAAATATTCATCCTTTAAGACCTGTTATAACATTCCTCATGTATGGCCATAACACCTCTGCCTACAGACTCCCACAGCCGGGACTACTACTATTCCCATCATGGAACAGACTTGTTTCCATGATGGGAGTAGTAATTCCCTGGCTGCGGGAGACTGCAAACAGCTGGGGAGGCTACATTAGTGTTTGTACTACTACCCCCATCATGGAACAGAGTCTGTTTCATGATGGGGGTTGTAGTACAGGGGCTGAGGGATTGATCGCACCGGGTTTCACTTGAGACCCGATGCGATCAAAAGTTATTAAACAGGGGAGTGGGCGGCATGCTCCGCAACCCTGCGATGTATGGTGTGTTTTAACTTTAATTTTTGAATTCCCCGTGGGGAGCCCTAAATGGCCGGTACTGAGGAACCAATCAGGTGTCCTGCCGGGGGATTTAAAAATGAACATTGTGAGTAGCAGGGGGCAATATCTATATTAAAAACGCTGTGGGGGCAAGATATATAGCGCTGCAGGGGCGGGGGGGCAGACATATAACCTATATATCTAGCCCCCAGCGCATTATTAATATGCCCCCTGCAGCGCATTCATATGTGTATACACCCCGCCGGCGCATTAATAAATTTATACCCCCGCAGCGCATGTATAATGTACCCTAACAGCGCAGCCATCTATATACATATGTCACCGCAGCACTATATGTGAAAAGCATTCTAGCAGCACCGTCATCTGGCACTGTGGCCGACACGGCTCCCGGCACTGTGCGCTGCTAATAGAAATACTTTTCATTCATAGCGTTGCAGGGGTATATGTATATAGAAGTGCTGGGGGGTGCAGACATATAGCGTTATTTGCCCCCCCCCAGTGCTTCTATATACATATGCCGCCGCAGCGCTATGAATGAAAAGTATTTCTATCAGCAGCATCGGGCCGGCTGATGCTGCTGCTAGAATGCTTTTCACATATAGTGCTGCGGTGACATAAGTATATAGATGGCTGCGCTGTTTGGGAACATTATACATGTGCTGCGGGGGGCACATTATACATGCGCTGCGGGGGTGGGGGGGCATATACATTTATTAATAAGCTGCAGGGGGCATATTATAAATGCGCTGGGGGGCTAGCTATATAGGCTATATGTCTCCCCCCCCCCCCCCCCAGTGCTATATATCTTGACCCCCTTGCGCTTGTAATATACATATGCCCCCTTCTACTCACAATGTTCATTTTTAAATATCCCGCTGAGAGCCCTGAGTGCCCGCTGGCAATTAAAAAATGAAAGTTAAAACGAACCATACATCGCAGGGTTGCGGACCATGCAGCCAGCTCCCCTGCTTAATAACTTCTGAGACCCGATGTGATCAATCCCTCAGCCTCTGTACTACAACCCCCATCATGGAACATACTCTGTTCTATGATGGGGGCAGTAGTACAAACACTAATGTAGCCTCCCCAGCTGTCTGCAGACTCCTGCAGCCAGGGAATTACTACTCCCATCATGGAAACAAGTCTGTTCTGTGAATGGGATTGTTTAACGGCCATTTAACATGGGTTTTCTGACAGACGTTTGTAACGGATGAATTTTTATAGTGTGAAAGCAGCCTTAAAAGTAATGCTTCTGGTACCTATGCACATTACAGCTCTGCAAAATTGCATTGTGCTACAATACCATTGCTATAATCATGTAGCCCTACTGTGTCCCTTTGTGCTTCTGATTTAACCATTTCTCTGTAGGATTTATTAAACAGTGCAAAATAAAAAATGATGCCATTTTTCATTATCTGCCATATTACAAAGTTATTCTACTCTTAGAAACACATGGAGGGGGAGATTTATCAAAACCTGTGCAGAGGAAAAGTTTACCAGTCCCCCACAGCAACCAATCAAATCGCTTCTTTCATTTTTAAAAAGGTCTCTGAAAAATAAAAGAAGCAATCTGATTGGTTGCTATGAGCAGCTGGTCAAGTTTTCCTCTGCACAGGTTTTGATAAATCTTTCCCAATGTCCCCACGCCACTGCAATGTGAAGCCACAGAAGCTCTGTGCCCCCTGTCCCAGCTCTGTACATGTAGCTCTGCCATGTGCATTAGATCTGAATCCTCAGCACGTTAGTATATGGAACCGTAAAGGGGTTATTCAGGATTAGGTAACAGAGCTGATATTTCCAAAAACAGCATCACACCTGTCCACAGGTTGTTTGTGGGACTGCAGCTCATTTCCATTGTAGAGAGATTAGTTTTCATACCACACACAACCTAGTCCTTAAAGGGATAAAGAAATTTTTTTTTTCATATCAACTGTTGACAGAAAGTTAAACAGATTTCTAAATTACTTCCTTTTAAAATTCTTAAGCCTTCCAGTACTTATCAGCTGCGGTATGCTCCAGAGGAAGTTGTGTAGGTCTTTCCTGTCTGACCACAGTGCTCTCTGCTGGCACCTCTGTCCATGTCAGGAACTACACAACTTCCTCTGTAGTATACAGCAGCTGATAAGTACTGGAAGGATTAAGAATTTTAAACAGAAGTTGTTTCCAAATCTGTTTAAAGCAGTTCTGTGGTGAAAAATAACGTATCCCCTATCCAAAGTTGTATCTCCTGAACAGGGCCCCAGCAGTCTGCTGGAAGGGGGCGTGCCATACCCCCGCACGGAGCTCCGGCCGACACGCCCCCTCTGTGTATCCTATAGAGATACATGGAGGGGGGTGACGGTCGTGGTTTCTTGTGGGGGTCGGAATGGCCGCTTCCCGCAAACTGCCGGGGCCCCGTTAAGGAGAGGGTGGGGGATCCCAGCACTCAGACACTCTGCAATCTATAACTTATGCTCTATCCTTTGGATAAGGGATGTTATTTTCGCTGTACTACTACTTTCTTGCACCTGTTGATTTAAAAAAAATAAATAAAAAAATGTCCCCTTCCAGAGTACCCCTTTAACCTGCTAGTTACTACTACTTGAAAACATTCATATGGCGGCCTATTTATAGACATACAGGTGGCTCAGCCCCAGTGGGAACAGAGGTGTGAATGGTGACAATCTGTGCTCAGCTCTGTAGGATATGTTGAGGCTATATAAGCAATGGGGGAAATAATTATTATTGTAGAATTTATAGAAGTGTAGCAAATGTTATGGAATCTGTTCCTTGTATAAAGTGTCTGCCACAATGTATCCTTTTGTTTCAGGATCCTAATCAACTTATACGGGCAAGTGCTTTGCGGGTTTTATCCAGTATCCGTGTGCCAATTATTGTCCCCATAATGATGCTGGCTATAAAAGAAGCCGCAGCAGACTTGTCACCCTATGTGCGGAAGACGGCAGCGCACGCGATCCAGAAGCTTTATAGGTAAGATGGCTCCAATATATGACTCTGTGTGACATGTAGCCACTTCAATCTGCCTTCACATCAACTACACAGCTTTGTCCTTTTTATTCAGAGTCGTGTCCTTTGTGTATAACTTCTCAAGCTTTAGAGATAAGCAGCCAGTGTTTTATTTATTTATTTATTTTACAGCAAAAATGTCGCTGAGTCGCTGAGCTTAGAAATCCATTTTTTATATACCTTAGTAGAGAGATTTTTAATATACCTTTAGTAAAGAGATAATTCTTGATTTTATATAGTGTATTCCACAGCATTTTACACTCAAAGAAATCTAAGTTAATTGATGGGGAACTCTGTTCAGGATCCTACAAATAACTTTGATTGATCTACGGCAGTGGTCTCCAATCTACTTACCTCCCAGGTGTTGCAAAGCTACAACTCCCAGCATGCATGGACAGCCAACCGCTGTGCTGGGAGTTGTAGTTTAGCAAAATATGAAGGTGTGCAGATTGGAGCCCACTGATCTAGAGGACCTGTCCTGTCGTAGATTAAACAGACAACCCATTTATTTGTATAGGTACTGTGGTGGCGATGCAGAAAAATTGAACGCTTATTGTTAGGTTCCCCAGATTAGTTGATCACTGGGGAGGCCCCAGCAAAGCAACAGTTTGTGATCTGCCTATTGTCCAGAGATAATTATAAAAAGTAGGATTTATCCTAAAACAGAGGACACCCATTTAAATGGGTACCTCCGTGCCCCAGTATTCTGAACATTTTGTTCAGATCACTTGGAGGGGGCAACTGTGATTGTGACGTCACACCACGCCCCCTCCATTCATGTAGTGATGTTACAACCACTGGCGGCGGTACCTGGCTTTTGTTTAGAACACCAGGTGTTGCGGGAGATCGCAGGGGCAGCTGCCCTAAATAGTTGAGCCCTGTACTCGGCTGTCTTCTTCAGCTGCCCTAGACAATGGATGCTTACCACCCCTCCTTTCTGACTAGACACTGGTCCCCGTTCTCAAAATTGTTTGTATAGTGTCCTATAGGTTAGACCTATCCCAATGGGGCGGTTATGCCCTATCTTGTCGATAAGAGAGAACAGAAAATGTTTTAATATATATACACTTATATAACAAGGAAAAATTGCAGCACTTCTTAGCCAATATAAGTGCGTGGAGCCAGCGGCCACAACCTGATCACGTTCCTTGTAGATAACCCTATAACAATGGCGCAGCACTTAAATGTCCAAAAAAAGGTGCAAATGTATTTTCTCAATTGCACCATTGCTGTGACATGAGAGGATAAATTTGCACCTTTCTTTTTTTTACATTTGAGTGCTGCACCATTTGTTTTATGGTTATATATTTACATTTTATATATATATATATATATATATATATATATATATATATATATATATATATAATATGTGTGTGTGTATATATAATGTATTAATATTCATAAAAAAAATTATTTTATGGTATCGTCACCTGCCATATTTTGCTGTGTCTTCACTGCTGCATATTTTCCAGCCAATTTGAAGTCAATGGATAGCAAAATCAGCTGCACAAAAATGCAGCAAAAAACAGCTCAGGTGACTCTACCCTGATCCCCCTTATCCCCTACCTGTGCAAATTTATTTCCTCCGAAGACAGAGCAGGGGTAGGTGAGGAGCTGTGCACGTACGTCCTCTCTTCCCTCCCCCTGCTCTGTGTTTTCCCCGTGCAAACTTGCAACCTCCCCATGGTAACTTAGGTCCTGTGAAGACAGGGGAGAGGAGGGGAGGGAGCTGTGTACGTCCCCTCTCTTCCCCCTTCTGTGTCTTCTTGTGTAATGCAGAGCTGTGTCCTGAGATAAGGGGGCGTGGCTTCATTATCTCCTGCAGACGTGCGACCTTGGGCTCTGCCCTCACTCCTCCCCGCTCTAGGTTCGGAAAACTTCGGAGAACGGAGGGGAGGAGCGGTCCGACTTCTGCATGGGTTTGAAAATTCCACCTCACACCGGCTCTAGCTTTCGGAACAGTTTGTCCCAAACGCTGAGCAGCGGAGTACCCATTTAAACTCTCACCAATCCAGTGCATGCTCTTCTGTGGTCCCTAGTCAGCCTTTGTGTACAGGTAGCCATTATTTGCAGTATTGCCATGTGACTGCCAGTTATTGACCTCAACGATCACATGCCATACCTCCTGGCATTGCCATTTACAAGCGTGCCATATACTGTATTAGAATTTTGGAGTTTTAATGATGTATTCATTAGTACAGTATTCTGCGCAGATTTGATGCACAGGATTTTATGCTGCAGATCCCAATGTAAACTAAATGACTGAATACAGCTTCAAAACTTCCCATCAAATCTGTGCAGAATACTGTACGTATGAATAGACCTTAAGTGGTCTCTTGTGTACATCTGACCTTCCAGAATCTGTAACAAATGTCAGTGGTTAGTAAGTTAGCATGCAATATGGGGTTAATTTAAGAATGCTAGGGGGAGGTCTTTGTAGCAAGGAATTGATGTTGAAACCTAGATGAACATGTTTGATAAGTGGCTATGTTTATTTTCATCTAACAGCCTTGATCCAGAGCAGAAGGACATGCTTATTGAGATTATAGAGAAACTACTTAAAGATAAAAGCACGGTAAGTTCACATATGCTGTTCTGTATTGTCTAATTCACTTACTGCATTGTTTGATCCAAAAGGGATTGTATCACCTAGATTTTCTTTTACGGATTAGAAACATTTATACTAAAACCTTGTGTTTTTTTTTTATATATATATTTTTTTTTAGTAATCAGTTTCTATCTTTTGGTTTTAATTATTTTTTTTTATTTTTTTTTATTTCATTTTTGTACATTACTATGGGGACAGCAATCTTGCCTGATCAGTTTTTAACAGCATTAGGATATTTAGTGTAAGTGCTTTACTGCAATCCCCATCTAATTAGAAAACAATAGACAGGAGCTGTCCAGTTGATATTGATGGGAAAGCTTTCTAGGCATGCTCTGTGACCTTTGCAGGGGCCATTTAACAGGTAGGGGAAACTGAGCTAGATACACATGGATTGTCATATCTTTTTCTACTGGTGGGGTCAGCTTTCAACATATTCCTGTGTGTGAGGATATATAGATTATATGTTTATGTGTGTGTATATGTGTGTGTGTGTGTGTGTGTGTATATATATATATATATATATATATATATATATATATATATATATGTATATATGTATGTTTGTTTAGAAAGTAAAACTTCTTTAAAAACATGTTTTGCTTGAAGATTGGTTTTAAAAGATAAGTCATTTTCTCATGACACATTCACCTTTAAATGGGTGAAGGGGAACTCTGCCTTTGGCTAGCATTAGCTCAGTGTTTTCCAAACAGTGTGTCTCCAGCTGTTGCAAAACTACAACTTCCAGCATAGCCAGACAGCCTTTGGCTGTCTGGACATGCTGGGAGTTGTAGTTTTGCAACAGCTGGAGACACACTGGAAACTATCAACAAGTATGCTAACGGCTCTTGATGGTTTTTATGATATGCTTTCTTCTTCTTGCTATGGCTTTTTTACCTTTAAAAATATTTTGTCAACACATTCATGTTGCTGCGCCCTTCCGATGCTGGTTGATGGCTGTTGCTATATCAGGCCGCCCTTGACAGCTGACAGGTTCCTTTTAATGCACCCTACAATTCTGCTCTTAAACACACAAGCTATCTGATTATTATATGTACATATCTAACTCTTATATTATATATTAGATTATTGAGGTAACCAGAGCTGCAGTCTCTCAGAATTCCACAGTGTAAACAACAGCCCCTTGAGATCCATCAACCGTACCTGGTTGATGTTATCAGATTGCAATAGATGATCTTCTGCACTGCACAGATTAAAAAGAAAATAAGAAATAGTAACAAAACATGCAGTGCAATATAGATAAATGTATTTCAGTGATCTACTTGTAGAAGGCTCGGGGCAAGTGTAGGTGCAATGTGGGGAGCAAGTTTCATGGCCAGGCACAAAGCAAGTGTAGGTGCCACGTGTGAAGCAAGTGCCATTGCCATGTATGGAGCAAGCATAGAGGCCATACGTGAAGCAAGTGCCATGGCCAGGCACAGATCAAGTATAGGTGCAATGTGTGGCACAGATCAAGTGTAGGTGCAATGTGTGGCACAGATCAAGTATAGGTGCAATGTGTGGCACAGATCAAGTGTAGGTGCAATGTGTGGAGCAAGTGTCATGGCCAGGGACAGAGCATGTGTAGGTGCCACGTGTGAAGCAAGTGTAGGTGCCACATGTGAAGCAAGTGCCATGGCCAGGTATGGAGCAAGCATAGAGGCCATACGTGAAGCAAGTGCCATGGCCACGTATGGAGCAAGCATAGAGGCCATACGTGAAGCAAGTGCCATGGCCACGTATGGAGCAAGCATAGAGGCCATACGTGAAGCAAGTGCCATGGCCAGACACAGATCAAGTATAGGTGGAATGTGTGGCACAGATCAAGTGTAGGTGCAATGTGTGGAGCAAGTGTCATGGCCAGGGACAGAGCATGTGTAGGTGCCACGTGTGAAGCAAGTGTAGGTGCCACATGTGAAGCAAGTGCCATGGCCAGGTATGGAGCAAGCATAGAGGCCATACGTGAAGCAAGTGCCATTGCCACGTATGGAGCAAGCATAGAGGCCATACGTGAAGCAAGTGCCATGGCCAGGCACAGATCAAGTATAGGTGGAATGTGTGGCACAGATCAAGTGTAGGTGCAATGTGTGGAGCAAGTGTCATGGCCAGGGACAGAGCATGTGTAGGTGCCACGTGTGAAGCAAGTGTAGGTGCCACATGTGAAGCAAGTGCCATGGCCAGGTATGGAGCAAGCATAGAGGCCATACGTGAAGCAAGTGCCATGGCCACGTATGGAGCAAGCATAGAGGCCATACGTGAAGCAAGTGCCATGGCCACGTATGGAGCAAGCATAGAGGCCATACGTGAAGCAAGTGCCATGGCCAGGCACAGATCAAGTATAGGTGGAATGTGTGGCACAGATCAAGTGTAGGTGCAATGTGTGGAGCAAGTGTCATGGCCAGGGACGGAGCATGTGTAGGTGCCACGTGTAAAGCAAGTGCCATGGCCAGGTACGGAGCAAGTGTAGGTGCCACGTGTGAAGCAAGTGCCATGGCCAGGTACGGAGCAAGCATAGGTGCCATACGTGAAGCAAGTGTCATGGCCAGGCACAGGCAAGTATAGGGACCATGCATGAAGCAAGTGTTATGACCAGGCCTGGTACAAGTGTAGAGGCCACACCATATACTAGATCATATTGGTGGTATATCGTACACATTTTTTTTTTTTTTAGAAGCCCCTGTGATATTTGATTTTATGTTGAGCAAGTTCCATAAAATGATTTACAGGTAGATCATCCTCGTACCTGTGCACCCGGTATTTTACGCATTTAAGTCAAGTTTGTTAATATTTTTCAGAGATGACATTTTTTAGCCTATGCCCCATTGTGTTGGATAATGTAATACTCTATTCCTGAACACTATGCGCCCCTCCCCCAAATCTTCACCACAGAGACAGAACAGCTTCCTAGGGCAGTTAATACTTTTCCAGCGATCATCATGGCTGCCGTGGCTGTGCGTGCTGCAGGGTTGCACTTGAGATATTTAATAAGATATCACGTTGTCAGCCGGGGCGAACATAGGTAAACTGCTGTTTTCAGAAGTTATTGATTTAAGGGCGGCAAGAGCTTCGGTGTTCTGAAAAAAGAACTGTTTGTGCAGATGTTTTATTGTGATAGATCTATTATACCACTATTAGAAGATTAATGACTGATCTCTTTCATCTTCCATGTCTCAGGGAAAATTGAAATAAGAAGGGGAATATCATTTGGGCCCTATGATTAGGGCAGGTAGGAGGGCCATTAATTAAAGAGAAGGGAATCTCGGCTGCATAGGCCACCTCGCAGCACATTATTAATCTTCTTCCCGTGCTCTTCTTGTGATGACCCAGCACTCTGCAATGTTTTATTTTTTATTTATTTTTTTCCCTCTCTCCCACCCCCCGTTAATTAGAATTTATGACAAAATAGATGCAAGGAAACGTTTTGTACCCCTCATATTTTTACAGAGAATTTATTGTTATTAGAGGATCCATTTGCTTAGTGTGATTTTTTTCATTACCAGCTTGTCAACCACCATAGATAATCTGGAGGAAATATGAACTCCTTAGATTGAGTGTCACTTTTGTTGATGGTTCATGTAGTTTACCTTGGAGCACGGCTAATGGCTCAAGTTCATAGCAACAGCACAGAAACGTGTGGCAACTGCTGCAAGACAAATGAGCCGTGTTTATTGCTTTAATATAAAAAATACATAAATGGAAGACTGCATTTGAATCTGATGAGCTCATTGCTAGTTTTGCCAGAGTGATTTATTTATTTTCCTCTTCCTTCTCAGGGTCCAAACGCCACTATTGACAATGCGAAATAGAAATAAACAGTCAGATTTTTAGAAAGCAATATTTTATACTTTTAAAGTTACCAGCGAATCATTTTGTTTTAATTCAATGGAATTTTATGCAATACCGAACGTTTAATAGGGTGAAATCATCATTGGTGTCTACGCTGGAAAAACAAACATTTTTATTTAATTTCAGAAGAGCTAGGAAAAGGGGGTAGCCATGCAAGTGCCATAGTTACTTAGTTACAGTGTACCTGTCATCAACAAAAACTTTTTATATAACGTAGATAATACCATTCTATGTATATTTGTCATTTACATTGGTTAAAAAATGTGTATTTTTGTCCCTGCACCTATTGCCTGTGTGTCTCTATGAGCAGTCCAAATACAGGAAGTGAGGGTGGACAAGCAGGGCTCTGTGCACTGAGGACAAGCAGGGCTCTGTGCACTGAGGACAAGCAGGGCTCTGTGCACTGGGGACAAGCAGGGCTCTGTGCACTGGGGACTAGCAGGGCTCTGTGCACTGGGGACTAGCAGGGCTCTGTGCACTGGGGACTAGCAGGGCTCTGTGCACTGGGGACTAGCAGGGCTCTGTGCACTGGGGACTAGCAGGGCTCTGTGCACTGGGGACTAGCAGGGCTCTGTGCACTGGGGACTAGCAGGGCTCTGTGCACTGGGGACTAGCAGGGCTCTGTGCACTGGGGACAAGCAGGGCTCTGTGCACTGGGGACAAGCAGGGCTCTGTGCACTGGGGACAAGCAGGGCTCTGTGCACTGGGGACTAGCGGGGCTCTGTGCACTGGGGACTAGCGGGGCTCTGTGCACTGGGGACTAGCGGGGCTCTGTGCACTGGGGACTAGCGGGGCTCTGTGCACTGGGGACTAGCGGGGCTCTGTGCACTGGGGACTAGCGGGGCTCTGTGCACTGGGGACTAGCGGGGCTCTGTGCACTGGGGACTAGCGGGGCTCTGTGCACTGGGGACTAGCGGGGCTCTGTGCACTGGGGACTAGCGGGTCTCTGTGCACTGGGGACTAGCGGGTCTCTGTGCACTGGGGACTAGCGGGTCTCTGTGCACTGGGGACTAGCGGGGCTCTGTGCACTGGGGACTAGCGGGGCTCTGTGCACTGGGGACTAGCGGGGCTCTGTGCACTGGGGACTAGCGGGGCTCTGTGCACTGGGGACTAGCGGGGCTCTGTGCACTGGGGACTAGCGGGGCTCTGTGCACTGGGGACAAGCGGGGCTCTGTGCACTGGGGACAAGCGGGGCTCTGCGTAGTGAGGACAAGCGGGGCTCTGTGCACTGAGGACAAGCGGGGCTCTGTGCAGTGAGGCTCTGTGACATGCTACAGGCCCCCAAATGAGGATGATTGACAAACCAGGAGCCTGCACAGATCCCTGCTTGTCCTGTCCTCACTTCCTGTATTTGGACTCCTCACAGGCAATAGCTGCAGGCACAGCACTTAACCAATTTATAAATATACATATAATGGTATTATCTACATTATATAAAAAGTTTTTTGTTGACGTCAGGTACACTTTAATAATTTTATTGGTGTTCTTTAAATGTTTTACATGTAATCTATATAAAGTGTGTTTTATTGAAAAAAAGAAAAAGGATTGTGCTAAATTATAGCCTTGGAATTCATAACCAAGAGGACACAAATTTATTGGCATAGAAAGACATTGGGGGAGATTTATCAAAACCTGATCAGAGGAAAAGTTGCCCAATTGCCCATAGCAACCAATCAGATCGCTTCTTTCATTTTGCACAGTCCATGTTAAAAGTGAAAGAAGCGATCTGATTGGTTGCTATGGGCAACTGGGCAACTTTTCCTCTGCACAGGTTTTGATAAATCTCCCCAATTATCTCCCCATCACCAAAGTTCTTTCCCTTGGTGATTTGGCGGATGTCTTGGTGATAGTCCAGTTGCATCCAGACTTGTACACCAGAACTTTGGCATAAATTCTGTCCAGGTAGGAGTGGCCAGTGATCCTTGGGGGAAAAAAAGGCACTCTAAACTTTACACCTGTTAATTACATGTTTTACTTTGGGTGCATCTAGTTCCTAATGGGGTTTTTCGGAGCCCCAAATTTTAACATTGTGGCGATAAACCTTCTCACTAAGGTGAAAAGTCGCTCCATTGCTGAACACCAGGCCTGTCAGCGAATTTTAAGATTATGAATAAAGAAAAGGCACTGGAGATGGCGCTGCTCAATGAAGTTTGTCCAGAAGATGTCGGATGTAAAATTGTTGTTTATTTATATTAAAATTAAATAAAACAAAATAATGTGTTTCGGGATTAGCATATCCCTTCTTTAGATTGCAGGTGTACACCCCCAACCTGAAGAAGGGGTATGCTAATCCTAAAACGTTATTGCTTTTATGTATCATGTTTTATTTATTTTAATATAAATAAACAGCGATTTTACATCAGACATCTTTTCGACAAACTTCATTGAGCAGCGCCGTTTCCAGTGCCTTTTCTTCATAATCTTCAATTTCCACTATCTGTTCCTGCAGAGGATAGTCTGGGCACCGTGGCTTACAGCTCGATATTCAAAGATATTCAACACTACCCCTATACGGGGTGATATGCATATAAGCCAAGAGGCTTAAAAGGTGAGAGTCCTACCTGCCCAACGGGACCCGGTGAGTATACTTACCCTACTGTATTACGCAAGGCGCTGTCCTCCTTTTTATGTCTTCTCTTGTCAGCAAATTTGTCCACTTCCAATGGGCCTTTCAAGTCACTGCAAAAGATATTCCATTTTTGTTTGTCGTCTGGTTTCAGAACCTGAAGATGTCATCTGTATAGCTTACAATGCAGATACTGGTTTGTGGCACCTGTAGTTCCATACTAGTCAGATTGGCGACTTTCTCTTACACGGCTCCAAACTCAATCACTGTCTCTTCTTAAGTCTTTGGGTGGCCTGGACTTTTCCCATGACATAAACACTCGCAGTTTTGCGGTACTGTCAAAACACATGGCTTTCTGGCAAATTTGCTTTTTCTTGTTTTGATGTTGCTATCTTCTGTCACACTATGGAAGCAAATTTAACGCTGTGTAGAGATTTAGCATTTATCTCTATTTAGCAATTATAGGTAGATGTAAGATATAGATATGTGTGTGTATGTGTGTGTGTGTGTGTGTGTGTGTGTGTGTGTGTATATATATATATATATATAATATATATATATATAAATATAAATACACACCTATTTTCAAAGTGATAAACAAATAAATCAGCCAGGAGAGAGCACAATGGAGTCCCATCAGTCAGGAGAGAGCACAGAGGAGTCCCATCTGTCAGGAGAGAGCACAGAGAAGTGCTATCAGACAGGAGAGCGCACAGAGGAGTGCTATCAGACAGGAGAGAGAGCACAGAGAAGTGCTATCAGTCAGGAGAGAGCACAGAGGAGTACTATCAGACAGGAGAGAACACAGATGAGTCCTATCAGACAGGAGAGAACACAGAGGAGTCCTATCAGACAGGAGAGAACACAGAGGAGTCCTATCAGACAGGAGAGAGCACAGAGGAGTCCTATCAGACAGGAGAGTGCACAGAGGAGTCCTATCAGACAGGAGAGGACACAGAGGAGTCCTATCAGACAGGAGAGAGCACAGAGGAGTCCTATCAGACAGGAGAGAACACAGAAGAGTCCTATCAGACAGGAGAGAACACAGAGGAGTGCTATCAGACAGGAGAGAGCACAGAGGAGTGCTATCAAACAGGAGAGAGCACAAAGGAGTCCTATCAAACAGGAGAGAGCACAGAGGAGTCCTATCAGACAGGAGAGAGCACAGAGGAGTCCTATCAGACAGGAGAGAGCACAGAGGAGTCCTATCAGACAGGAGAGAACACAGAAGAGTCCTATCAGACAGGAGAGAACACAGAGGAGTGCTATCAGACAGGAGAGAGCACAGAGGAGTCCTATCAGACAGGAGAGAGCACAGAGGTGTGCTAGCTTACACTCACTTACTGGACTTTGTCCATACCATTACTTCAGCTTGGACAAAGCCATGATTTTATAAGCCATGATTTCTATAAAAAGGTAGTAACATTTTCTTATGAAGTATATTAGAAAGGTTAATATTTTGCCACGATGTTCAACATATAACATTTTTTTTTGTATCTGACAATGCCTATTTAAGGCTATTTTTCATATTACATAGACATCACTTTTAATTAACATTTAATTTTGGCCATTGTATTGTTCATGGTTATATAGTTTAAATTCTAAGCATCTTAAAGTCGAGACGTGAGTAATGTTCTGGTGCTGTGTGAATATTGGTACATATGAACACCTATATATGTGCCATGGAGGCCAGATTAAGTAAATTCTTTTACACCTTTGCCATCTATCTGTCTATTATTTTATATAGCATATTCTGATGTTGGGTCTGTGTTCATGTTTGGCGAGCAGAGCAGCATGCAAGCGGGAATAGATTTGTTTGATTGAGAAATACTAACGCAAAATTGATTTTTGTTTGTGCAAATTGCATCACCAGGAAGTAGCTGAGTACTTTATTATATCCAAAATGAAAGAAATTAGACGTCAGAAACTAAATTTGTTGGATGAGCACAGAATTGTTTTTTCCACTTACCGAGACAAGAAAGGAATTTACATTCTAATCTAGAACCAGACGTTCGCTGATAGAAATAGCTCTTTTGGCTTGCTCATGACTTTCTTTGTTGCCGCTCTTTGAGGTTCTTTACTGTTATATGTTGAAGTGTTTTTTTATTTATTTAATTTGGAGCAGTATAGCCCAGTGTGTGCCGTGTATGTGAACACAAAGGGGGCTCTGAGGCAGCGTTCACATGTCCAGTTGGTGGGCTGAGAGATTTGTGGACGGATGAAGTTGTTAGTGCTGGAGATGGCAGCTCCTAATGCTGTGATTAATTATTGTGGCTCTTGGCTTGTCTCACCATGATTTCCAGCTGCTGAATGAAAGACAGGGCTAGATACATGATCCATCTTGGGGACCTTGAATGTGACACTTTGTGTAGATGTTTTCCACATAAAGTATATTGGCGCCTGCATCATCTGCAGTTCTTTGTAAGAAATCGATGCATAAGTTATACTATGAAGGTGTTATCCAGAGATAAATCAAATAACTAATTTTAATTCTACCTAAAATGCAACAATAAAAAGCTTCTTAATATAAATATCTTTTGCTGTTGCTGTTTGGTTCCTAATTACAATTCTGCTTGATTACATGTCCTGCAAGTGAGGACCAGACGGGCACTGCCACTTTAATGGCAGCACTATGGTTGACCCTTCACTGGGGTAGATTGTCATTGGCTGGCCCATTACAACAGGACCATGAATGAATTTAAAGGTAACCAAGCATCAGATTCTAACATATATAAAACGTGTGGCAACGTTTTGTATATGGTAAAATCTTCATCCTTATCATCCCCGGGGGACGTTTTTGCCCACAGGGTCAGTAAGGATATGAAGTTAGTAAGTCTCCCGGCTGGCCCTGTAAGTAGTCGCCTAGGCGGGGAGCTATACTTACTTAGACCTGTCTGCTGCCCTCTCTGCGTCTTTGACAGCCCGCATCACCACTCTGCTTAGGGAGCTGAGCAGTGACACGGGCTGCCAATCACGCGGACTGGACTGGAATGGTGGTCGGGAATGCAATATTTACCCATGGTGCCTGTCGTATGTGGATACCGTATCTCAGAAAATTCACATCTCATCCAGGGATAGCTAGGTGAGATATGGGATATACAGAAAGAGTTAAAATCCCTGCCGGGACTAAGTTAGCTTGGGCCTTTGGTTAGAATAAACCTGAGTACGGTTATCCTGTCAAGGGATGAAAGGCAGGTTTGGTAGTGATGCCTTTCATTCCTTTCCTGGGCTAATCCATGTTTTCAGATTAGCACAGGTGCTGAAGACAACTTGTCACTGGACTTTAAAACTAGGTGAGTGTCAGTGTGTACAGGAAGCTTTAAGGGAACCTGCACCGCTGATTAGAGTTTGAATTTCAAAAAAGGAGACCTGTGTAAGTAATGCAATTCTTGTATGTCTTTTGGGTGGCTGGTTGTAAGCCACCTATATAGACAGTGTTGATTTCTGTATAATAGTGCTGGACAAGCAGGTTCTATTTGGTTTTTATACTGGAGTGTGAAGGCTGACTTTGTATTGTCACAGAACAATAAAGAAGGGGAAAAGCTATGTTTAAACATTACTTTTGTGCCCATCTCTGACTACTGTCTTGCTGCTATTTGACTGATTCTACAGAGCTAATCTCTCAGACTGTGCATCATTTTTCCTGTTTAAAATCATCTGCCCAAACCCCTACTCAGAATAAAACATTTTCGGCACTGTAGACACAGTAAAAGCCATTTTCCTTTTGAATTTAATGGGAGTGGGTTTTTATGTGAAAAAGATGAAAGTTGAGCTCTCTTTGGCTGCTATGGGTTAAGTTTTTGTTTCAGACAGTTTAGGAAAATCTGAGCCATTTTTTTTTTGTTTTTTTATAATCTTTCGTGTTTATTTTATTTTTTACTTTTTTAAGAAGTCCCCAACCCATTCATCAATGCCCACCAATAGCCCAGGATTTGATGTTTTTTCTATTCTATTCCAGTAGAGTAACTGAAAAAACCCGAAATGTTGGTGGGCCTTGAGAACTGGGTTGGGGACCACTGATTCTATATTATTTAATCCTGAAATCTTGCAGTATTTAATCTGGCCATTTAACCTAATTAGCTGATACTTGCGGTTCTGTAGAGAAAACTGTCACCTTACTATTAGGCCAGACAGAATTCTATTTGAAGGTAACAGTAATAGGTAGGTAAGGCAGGATCAGGCCATTCACAATAGGTGATGGTGAGAGCTCATCGTCCACTCCCTCCCTGCACAATCACCTCTTAACAGGTCACAGAGCATGCCCAGAACTCTCCCACAGAAGTCAGTAAGTCAGCTCCGTTTGTTGTTTTCTATGTCCATGTAGCTGCTGTAAAGATTCTCTATATATGTTGCCAAGAGAGCAGAGCAGATGCTCAGGCAATAGGTCTGCCCCCATAAATAATGTACAAACAAAATAAATAAAATTACAGTCAGAAAATTGAAATCGATTAGAGGAAAAAAGTCTAGATTTGTCATCATATTCATCATATTCCAAGTAATGTTTTTCTCTCCTATAGTAGTTCTTTCAATATGTGTGTGTGTGTGTGTATGTATATATAAAATTACTTACTGAGGGCAGAGGAAAATTCGACCAGTTGCCCATAGCAACCAATCAGATTGCTTCTTTTAGCTTTGAAAAGGCCTCTGAAAGCTAAAAGAAGAGATCTGATTGGTTACTGTGGGCAACTGGTCAACTTTTCCTTAGCACAGGTCTTGATGAATCTCCCCAATGTCTCTATATCACATTTTTTTGCCATACATAAACATCACATATGTTATGTAAACATTTTTTTTTTTTATATACAAATGAGATTTTTTTTCCCCCATAGTAGTTGTTTAATTTACAGGTATATATTTTGCCAAACAATAACAACATCATGCATGTTGTGTAAACACTTATCATGGCACGAATACAAATAAGTAAACATTTTATCCTAGTAGTACTTAGTTCTCTTTCTGTTTTCCTTCTCCCCAGTATAGCTGACCAAGATTTCCCTGCTGTGACCCTTGATGTCAGCACGAGTCCTTCATGTTCTACCGATAACACAATCCTGAAGGGCAGAATGTGGAATGCCCTGGTGTGTTATTGAGTGGTGTTGTCTTTTTCTTAGTTTTCTATTGGTACATTGAAGCTGATGCCTGTTGATGTAGTTGTGTTGTCTGATTGTTTATATCTAGTTAGAGCGCACTTGTGCTCTAGTAATAAGCGCCCACACTCTATCACTTACATAACGTTGCCATTAATAACACGTTGGCACTGCTGAGGATGACGTAGATGGGTTTTATGTTCTTGTGTGCGCGTAACTAGCGCCATCTTTTGCCCTTTTTCATGCTATGAATGACAGGAAAAGCAAATTATCCTAAGATGCCTGATGTATTTTATTTAGTTCTAGCAAATAATCAGATACTTGGTTTGTGGATTGAGTTGTCTTCATGCTGGTACCAGCAGGCTCCAGTATATGGACGGGGCTGGAGTCAATAAATGCAACTTCACGCTTATACTGATTGGTAATTCAAAAAATCCCCCAAGGACTTCCAGCTTGCTTAGCATAATAACAAGTATATATTCTGCTGTGTTTTCTTATGATTGTTAGGTTGGGTGCATATTAATATAAAGAGTGTTGGCCAAATACTACAGGAAGGAAATAAAAAAAGGAAATATTAATATTAGTACAAATATCATTTTCTTTCTAAAGACTTTCATCAAATTTGTGTTTTCATTCAATTACAATTTAAAGCCATTTGGGAAATTGCTGGTTCTTACAAGTAATCCTGTTTGCTTTCAATGAATGAAATCTTTATGTTCTCCTTGGGAGGGGGGTTGTCTGATTTGGTTCTTTGTATTTGCTACGTATATATTTTGCTTTTGTTTGTGTTATGTATTTATAACATGACCTCGTGATGGCTTGGTATGTGTAGAAATTGACCTCTCCATTATGCATGCTTTATGGATCGCTTACATGAAAACTATGTCCTTTTGTACTTATGTGTTTGTTCCATTGTGAGAGGCAGATACCAACTATTTTACTCCAGTATCCATGTCCAGGGAGCTGGGATATAGGCAGTACTTTAGCTATGGTTAGCTGTCTCTGTGCCTATCTGATGCATAGGAACATGGGGTATAGTGTAGTTGTCTTGCCCTGTATAAAATAAAGTGATGACTTGAAAAATCTGTCTGTAATGCACAGCCACGTAGTACTACACTCGCTATTGTGAATATATTATTATTTTATTGGATACTTGGTTCCAGGGTGCTGTACGTTTGATAAAGGGTTAAAATACATATGACATACACATAAAACATACGCCCTGTCCCAAAGGGCTTACAGTCTACAATGCTCAATATATTCAAGAAAAATTACCTTATAGGTACAGTCACACCTGGCATATTCTGCTGTGTATTTGATGCTACGTATTTTCTTACCCATTGGGGAGCAAAATACGCTGCTAATTTTGCTACTCATTGACTTCAATGAGTAGGAAAATACGCAGCAGCAAATACACAGCCAAATACGGCACATGGGACCCTACCCTAAAGGGAACCAGTTATCCTTTTCATGCTGACTTAACCCCGGTAGCATATACTAGGACTCACTAATCACGATGGTGTAGGATTCACTCTTGAATCTCTGCAGTATTTCAGAGGCATCAGATTTCTAAAGCCTACTGGAAATGGGTCTCGGAGTCTTCGGGGAGGTCCCCAGTGGCTTGACACCAATCTGGCTATGATTGAGAAATCTCTCCCTATACACAAGCAGATAGAGATCTATCAATCAAGACAGTGGGTCGGGGGGCAACTGCCTGTGACCAACCTGATGACTTTGAGCCCTATTGTAGGTGAGGTTTATAACTATAATTCAGGGAGCGTGTCCCTGTTTCTTGCTACTCATGGTTCATGCAGCATTTTGAATTGAAGAGGAATCATTTCGGTCAGGAAAATGTTGAAATCTGCCATTTTCTGCTTGGCCTGATAGTGAAGAGGAATTAAAGGAGTACTCCGCTGATCAGCGTTTGGAACAAACTTCCGTATGCTGGAGCCGGCGCAGGGAGCTCGTGACATCATACACTCCCATAGACTTGCATTGAGGGGGTGGGGCGTGACGTCATGAGTGGGGCAGGGCTATGATGTCACGAGCTCCCAGCAGCGGCTCCAGCGTTCGGAACCGTTTGTTCCAAATGCTGAGCAGCGGAGTATCCCTTTAAAGCAGAATTTAGGAGGAAGAGCAGCAAATGATGTTGGGGAGGAAGTTCAGCCATTTCCTATTGAATTCTGCCTAAATTCATCTTCAACTCAGCTTGAAATTGATTTCAATGGGCATTTACAAATGGATTCTGCCTGAAGAATGAACATGTTCTATCTTCAGGCGGAACAGAATTCAGCGTCAGAATTCTGCTAGAAATTCCTCAGTGTGAACAGGGCAGGAGAAAGTCCATTAAAGTAAATGAAACTTTCATTGTTAGATGATTTGGAGCAGAATAAGCAAGCAGAATTACTTGAGTAAATTCCTATCCAATTCCTCAGTGTGAACATACCCTTAAACTGTTGACAGGTGCTTTTTTTTTTTTTTTTTTTTTTTTAAAAGGGTACTCCTACCCTAGGTATTTATGGCATTTTTTTACTGTATATTTTAGGAGCTGCTTGTACAATAAAGTGAAGAACTCTTTTGTGTTAGCTGTCTATGTTGTCAAAACAAAGAAAATATCACTTCTATGAAGAGTCAAAGAGGTGTTCCCCAGCTGGCCTTCCTCACCACTCCTTCTACCTCTGATGCATGTCTCGGTCTCCTGCACACAGCCCTGAATGCAAGTTTGACGCTCTCAGGCACTTGTGCTGCCTTTTGGGAGACTTGGATGTGGGACCTTAGGCTGCATTCACATTACATTTAGTAACTATGGTGCAACCCGCGCAGCTTCTCATTCACTTTAATGAGCCAACCGAAGTCAGGCAGGGACTCCGGTTGGCTCATTTTTTGCCCCATATCGGGTTTAGTGACCGGACCTAAAACCCGTAGTATACGGTCTGACTCCGGTCGGCTCATTAAAGTGAATGGTTTTCGGTTCCGGTCTGGCTGGGATACGGGTGCGCCTGATTTTTCAGATTTCCCAGCCGGATCTGGCAGCCATAGTGACTAAACATAATGTGAATGCAGCCATAAACAGGAGGCAGAGCCGTGCATGTTAATCATGGAGGGGTAGGTAAGGGGGAAGGACTGGTGAGGTGTGCCACACAGTGGCACTGATGTGGCTGGCAGAAGCCTCTATGACTCTTTTTATAGTAGATCTGATATGCAAGTTTTCCTGTCTTGACATTACTTGTCCTGCCCCGTGTATAGTGTTTTTTATTTTATTATTATTTTTTTCAAATCTTTATTTTTGTGTTTTTAGAAGAAAAGTTAACAAATAACCCCCGATCCCAGGTCGCAGCGTAAGCCGTGAGGTATAGGCAAGAATATAGAAACATTTCACGAAGAACATCAGTATATTCTAATATATTACATCAGAGTGTAGTAAGAACAGCAGGATCACTATACTAAGTAAGGCTAGGGCATAGCAATCATGAGAGAGCTCAGCACAGAGGAGTGCCCATTAGGGTTCACGAGTGGTCCCATAGAGCTTTATATTGTGGTGTGAACAAGTGAGCAGAAGAAAGTAAAAGTAGTTATGTGTAGAGAAAAAGAAGAAAAGGGGAGATTTGTTATAAGTAAGTGTATCAATAGAGGTGGGCACTTCATGAGAGGCCCAAGGGGAGAGCATTAGGGTAGGTGAAGGAGAAGATAGAAACCAAGGCGTTAGGAAATATGGTTTATTAAGTTGTCATGAAGAAGAGACAGAAGAAGGAGAAGAAAAGAGGTCAGGTAAAGAGGTGGACTAGAGAAGAGGAGGGTAGATAGGGGGAGGATGGGGAGAAACGGGGTGGGAGAGAGGAGAAGATGGAGAATAGGGATGAGGGAGAAGATACAGTGAGTGGCCGCAGTCCTCCGGCGGGGATGTGAAGGGCATAAGGGATTGGGGAAGGGGGGGGAGGAGGGAAAGCGGGATTAAGGGGGGGATGTATTAAGAGGCGTATATAAGTGCTGAGCGGAGTTCAAAGAAAATCAGGGCTGTTGGATTTATAGGCAAGCCATGGTTGCCAGGTTGCATAATGTGTGTTATATGAGCGTGTGCTCCAGCTAGATAATTCCTCCATCCTACATATTTGTGCTACTCTAAGTAGCCAGTGTGAGGCCGTGGGCGGGTCCGATTTCCTCAAATGGAGGGGGATTAAGCATTTGGCCGCCGAGACCAGGTGTGCGAGGAGAGATCTTTTATGTAAGAAATTCTCCTTGTCTGGAAGACCTAAAAGGAACAAGCATGGCGTGAGAGAAACCTCGCGGCCTAGGATGGCAGTAGTCAGTCTCCCTACCTCACTCCAAAAGGGTTGTATTTTTGCACAATACCACCAAATGTGGGAGAGGGAGCCGCACTCAGAATTGCATCTCCAACACTGGGCGGCAGGCGACAGGCCCCACTTGTGGAGGAGTTCCGGAGTCTTGTACCAGCGTGAAAGTATTTTTCTTTTTTCTTTAGCCCAACCACAGAACTGATACATTACACCAGTGTTTTCCAAACATTATGTCTCCCGCTGTTGCAAAACTACAACTCCTAGCATGCCTGGACAGCCGAAGGCTGTCCAGGCATGCTGGGAGTTGTAGTTTTGCAACAGCTGGAGGCACACTGTTTGAACAACACTGCATTGCACAGTGCCAACTGAAATCTATGAGCTGCAATGTAATGCACTGTTATGCTTATCTAGTCTAATTTTACCGCATGCTGTTGTATATATTTTTTTCTGGTCTATCTGTTAGCTTTATGTCCTTTCAGTAAGATTGTCTGCCTTTTTTGTGTGTTTTATTTTAGATTGTCTGCCTTTCTTATTTTTATTTATTTATAACCTTTTCTAATTTTATTGTTCAGCTTGTTGCAGGTAGTGTTGTGATGGCCTTTGAAGAGGTTTGTCCAGACCGCAATGACCTAATTCACAAAAATTATCGAAAACTGTGTAACCTACTGGTGGATGTGGAGGAATGGGGCCAAGTGGTGATAATTCACATGCTGACTCGGTATGCTCGTACTCAGTTTGTCAGCCCATGGACACAGGTGAGTGCAGAGAGATGAATTAAAGGGGTTATCCAGGAAAAAACTTTATTTATATATATATATATATATATATATATATATATATATATATATATATCAATTGGCTCCAGAAAGTTAAACAGATTTGTAAATTACTGATATTAAAAAAATCTTAATCCTTTCAGTACTTATGAGCTTCTGAAGTTAAGGTTGTTCTTTTCTGTCTAAGTGCTCTCTGATGACACGTTTCTCGGGAACCGCCCAGTTTAGAAGAGGTTTGCTATGGGAAATTGCTTCTAAACTGGGTGGTTCCTGAGACACCTGTCATCAGTGAGCACTTAGACAGAAAAGAACAACCTTAACTTCAGAAGCTCATAAGTACTGAAAGGATTAAAACATTTTAATAGAAGTAATTTACAAATCTGTTTAACTTTCTGGAGCCAGTTGATATATAAAAAAAAAGTTATTTTCTGGATAACCCATTTAATAGTGGAGAATATTGCTTTAGACTCGGATCCCTTGACTATGACACGAGAACGATATTGCTTTGTTAATTTGTTGCCCAGATTTGCGAAAAACAGTCCAAACGGTCCAAACTTACATATAAGAATTAGACAGTCTTGAAATGCGCTAGATTTGCCACAGTATTTTAGGTAAATTGATAAATCAAGTCTGTCTTGTCTATGTTTTGACCTACTACAGCCAAAAAATGTGTGGAATAACCAGCCGGCAAAAATGAGTGGACATTCTGCACATTTGCTTGATTCGGCAGCACTAGGTCTGCTTTAAAATTAGTTTTTTCATAGACGACAATGCATTTCCGAGCAGAATTTGCCAAAACATTGAACCTCCACAGAAATTCTGCTGTGTGCACAGTGCAGCAGAATCCTACTGAAATCAATGGGACTTTGCTGCAATGGAATTTCTCAGCGGAATTGCATTCAATGGGATTCTGCTACAATGGGCACATGGCGTGATTTGCATAAAATCTGCCACAGAAATCCTGAGTTAGGCCTCCGGAAAGAATTTACATGTCAGTTCTTTTGACAGAATGTGCTTGAAAATGCATTGCCGTCTATTGAGACGTCGCATTTCCAATCGGTCCTAGCGCCTGCTGTCTGCGGAATGTCTGCCCCGGAACTTTTTTGCCACATGATCATACTTTAGGGCAGTGTTTCCCAACCAGGGTGCCTTCGGGTGTTGCAAAACTACAACTCCCAGCATACCTGGACAGCCTTCGGCTGTCCAGGCATGCTGGGAGTTGTAGTTTTGCAACACCTGGAGGCACCCTGGTTGGGAAACACTGCCCTACGGGGTACACCACTGAAATTGATCTGCGCAAAATATGAACCTGTTCATTATGTGCGTGGAATTCCGTGAGCGCTGCATTGCTGTCACTGGTGACGACACAGGGCCGCACGGTCCTACCAGATGAAATCTCTGCTTATAGAATTCCGCAAGTGGAGATTCCTCTCAAATTACTTAGCGTGAACAAACCCTAATAGTTCATTCACTTCAAGCTAGAATCAGGAATTAAAAAAAAAAAATAAAAAATTTAACAAATTTTAGCACACTTGGACCACACCCCTTTTTTGTATCAAGACCTTCGGACCCAGTAAATCTGAGCCTTTCTGTCTTCGTCCTCTCGAGCAGACATTACGGAGGCCATGTTAAAAGCCTATGTTTGGTTTATAGTAGACTGGGATGCGGGTTCGCATCAGAACTAATGGGACGCTGATAGAATTGATGAAAATTTCCACTTTTTAAATGGGGCCTTATAGTGTTTTTCCTGTCCACTGATTATGGGGACGACTGTGACACTTCCCCGTTCAGTTGAGATGCAGTACTACACACAGTCAGTGATTGACGCTGTTCTGGGGAAAAGCCAGGACCCTTTTCCAACCCTTGACAGCTCTGTTAATTTTATGCATTTTTCTTTCTTCTGTTACCGGTGATGATCCGGATTTGTAGTTTTTTTTTTTTTTTTCCCATTTCCTCCTTTATTGCTTTGATAGAACACGATTTCTTGAGATGCCCAAGAGATTTTTAATTTAGTTTATTTGTATCATTATGGATCAGAATTTGGGCTGTTTATATGTAAATGTAAGATTTAAGGAACAATTAAGCTTTGACAGAGTAGATTGCAGCCTTAGCAATTGCAGAACATTCTCCATAATTTTTCTAACTGACGTATTTCATGATAAATAGCGGATGCCAAGTCAAAGCAGATTATACAGTGCACTAGCAATTCATAGCGCTGTCAGGGAGAAGACCGATTGACTTTACATTTACATATTAATGAGAAGATTTGTTAAGAGGGTGCTTGACTATGGAAAATAACCGCGTATTTATAGGGCACAACATTTCATAAATAGAGCTGATGCAGGAAAATGGAAATTAAACCTTTTTAGGTTAATGAATTCTAGAGATTAGTCAAATGAACGTTAGCAGATTTAGTTGTATCACAATATACCTTGCCCATAGCACACTCCTCCTTTCTGTCAAGTCTCACAACAGTCTCTCTCAGACTAATGACTTCCCATCCCATGTGATTTCTGTTTTCTCAGTGAATTGATATTGATGGTATGTTGATTCCTGAATAACTTGGATGTGAGGAGGGGGGGACAAAAGCACAACGCCATGCATATCAATGGGAAAGATGCCAATCACCGGATGCTTTTTGGCGCGCTGTTTAAAGTCTCTAATGGATGTGTGTTCTAGGAAGGGATTATTCATTATTACCAGTGAATCCGTACAAGCAGATGAGACACGGTTGGTGAGCAATAAACACGTTAAGGATTTGCCCAATGCAGAGCATCAGTGCCAGTAATAGGTGGATATTGAAGCAAAACAAAGAAAAAGTACAGCTCACCAGGCCAGTATTAGATAGATCCTGTCCACTATAGAGGTGCATGGACGCCATGTTGGTCAACAACTGTAAAACGTCTAGTTTTAAGGGAGTAGAGACTATGACCAAGACTAAAATTCTGAATCTCAAGTTTATGGACAAAATAAAGATTTAGGGGGAATTTATCAATGTTTGTTGAGTAGGTTTTGGTGAAAATTGTTGCAAATTATTAATAGTTTATTTGCTAAAAATATTTGCTACTTTTGCTAAGTGTTGTTCAATAAATTGAATTCCTGTGATCTACATAATCTATCAGATTGTTCCTACTAGCTCTCAGATGCCTCCCCTCTCGCCTACTATCTGTATGCTGCTGCTGCTGCTGTGTTCTCTATGAGGGAGATTTATCAAAACCTGTCCAGAGGAAAAGTTGTCCAGTTGCCCATAGCAACCAATCAGCTCGCTTCTTTCATTTTTAACAAGGCCTCTGCAAAATGAAAGCAGCGATCTGATTGGTTGCTATGGGCAACTGGGTAATTTTTCCTTTGCACAGGTTTTGATAAATCTCCCCCCTATGAGATCAGGATATATAGTAGTTATACACATCTCTAAGGCTGTGTTCTCATGTTGCGTTTTATTAAGCATTTTGAATAAGAAAATGTATCAAAACTGCACATTATGTGAACTGACCTCAACCCACTTATGAGTCTAAGCCGTTCTCTTAAATGAACACCAGCATGGGCAGACTGACCAGGTGCAGTGATAAAACTCCACACTCTCTCTCTCCAAAGCAAGAGGATTTATGGAAAATGTAGGCAGCATTAGCAAATTATTTCAATGATGGAATTGCATCTGTGGAGGCAAACCCATGCCTGGTCAGGTAAGCATAAGGCATACACAGGAACCTCTACATTAATCTCTATACATTCCCAGAGTGCTCCTTTAACACTAGTGCACTGTATGATGTATGCAGCGTTCTCCTGAAAATGATTCCAGGTTCAACCTGTCCATGTTTTCCTCCACATTCCTTAACTCAGCCTAAACACCACATTTTTCATTGGATTTTAAGCCCAGAAACTGGGTAAGTACATTGCTAAATCTTCTGCAAGGTTTAATGAGATTTGCTAGAATCCAATGAAGGCGGACATCCTCTTTACAGCATTTAATTATAGTAAGTTCAGCATTGATTCAGCTGGTTGGTCCGTTTTAAGGGGAAGTGATGGAGAATGTTTGGATTGTCACTAATTTGTCGCATTGTGAACCGGTGAAGACACAAGGAAGGCATTATATGGCATTTTACTTGCTGATAAACAAGATATATCAATTATCGCTCTGTCTTTCTGGGAGCCTCTAAACTCTGTTAGAAGGAGCTTGTGTTTTTTTTTTTCTTTATTATTAATGAAATACTTAATTTGCATACTGCCAATGAAGACAGCGGCTCGTGACCCAGAACACTGACAGAGCGCAGTAAGCAAAAGCGTGATGTGTTTCATTAGAGTAATTGCATTACAAATCAACGCTGGTGGATTTTGTTAATGGAATTTTTCTACTGTTAAAATAAGGATCAGAGGAACAAATCGGCTTGGGCTGCTCTCCCCGGTTATTTCCATCAAAGCTGGGCTTTACAGACATGGAAATCTTTAATGTTCATTTGCAGTTATTGTGTAATCTTGGGTAAAATGGGGTTTAGTTACAGCAATGGTTACAGGAATGTTACACCATCTGCAAGTCACTGATGTTGCTGTATAGTACTTGTTTGAGCGAGTCCTAGGAAAATTCTCTGTTTGTGATATTACCAAAAATTGCTTTCTTTTGCAAATACTCCACTGGTCAGGGTTTGGAACATTTAGTAGTGGGCGTGCTGCAGGGGTCGGCCACGCCCCTCGTGATGTCCGGCTACACCCCCTGAATGCAATTTTGCATAGAAACGGAAGTCGCTAAAAACAACAAAATTACTAAATTGCTTAGGGCTGGGTGGTATATAACAGTATTTCCAACCCCCCCCCCCCCCCCCCCCATATTATGAGCCCACATCCCCATCGGGGTAAATACTCACATATCACCTCGTCCTGCTTGTTGCGGCCACCGGCGCTGACACTCTATACTGTGCGGTATCCCTATGCCCGGGCTGCAAAAGGTAAACAAAATTAACTTTAATGCACCTACGTCGGCCTTACGCTGGGGACGGGAACGTCGGACAGTCGTCAGCCTATCACCGGCCGCAGCGATGTTCCGCCTCGGCTGGTGATAGGCTGAGCCCACTGTCATGTAAGAAGCCGGCTTCTTACATGACAGTGGGCTCAGCCTATCACCGGCCGAGGCGGAACATCACTGCAGCCGGTGATAGGCTGACGGCTGTCCGACGTTCCTGTCCCCAGGAAACAAGTGAGGCAGGTACCGGACCAACGGGAGGTGCGTTAGTTTATTTTGTTTATTTTTTGCAGCCTGGGCATAGGGATACCACACAGTATAGAGCAGTGGTCTCCAACCTGCGGACCTCCAGATGTTGCAAAACTACAACTCCCAGCATGCCTGGACAGCCAACGGCAGGGCAGAACAGCGCTCGCAGGTCACATAGGATTAGTTCCCCGATGTGGGGACAGCGCAGCGCTGGGCTGATTCATTCATTCCCGAGGGGGAGGGGCCCAACCGGTATTGCGTTATGGGTTAAAATTCATTTTGTGCAGCACAAACATTTTGGTATTACGTATGAACCGGTATACCGCCCAGCCCTAAAATTGCTTTTTTATTTTCAATTTTGCCCCACAAATAAAAAAAAAATGTTGCCGTATATTTTGTGGTGAAGTTATTACTGGTATTACAAAGTAAAATTGTTGGTGCAAATAACAAGCCCTCATATTGGCCTGTAGGTGGAAAATTGAAAGTGTTATGATTTTTAGAAGGTGAGGAAAAAAAAACTAAATTGCAAAAAGCAAAAATCGTCAGAGGTATGGGGTTAAGAATATCTGAGCATGATGCAGCCACCTCTTTACTGCCACATTCTTTACTGTATGGATGGTATTAGGCAGGTTATAAGCTGTGCCTGGTTACCTCCAGACATGATGCTTAGAATTGAGGCCAAAAAGATCAATCTTGTTTTTATCAGACCAGAGAATCTTGTTTCTCACAGACCTTTTAGGTGCTTTTTTGTCTTTTAATGAGGGGAGGCTGCTTTCTGTCCACTCTCCCATAAAGCCTAAATTGGGTGAGTGCTGTAGTTATGGTTTACCTTCTGGAAGTTTCTCCCATTTGCACACAGAGGTTTTTTCTCTATTATACATTGTCAGCTATGAGACCTTATATAGACAGGGCTGTCTCTTTCCATATCCGGTCCAATCAGCCGAATTTACCACAAGTGACTCCTATCAAGGTGTAGAAACATCTCAGAGAACATCAAGAGAACTGGGAGGATCCAGAGCTAAATGTCATGTGTCATAGCAAAGGGTCTGAATACTTATGGCCATGCAGAATTTTAGTTTTTCCTTTTTAATTAAAATTGCAAACATTTTCTAGAATTCTGTTTTTCAATACAATATGAAGTGCAATAGAGATTGCATATAAAAAAAAAAAAAAAAAACACCAATTAGGGATAGTGAATATGGTAATATGTAAGAACCCCAAAACTGGGTAACCCGACATGGACGACTAGTTTATCCCTCAACTCAACAACTGTTAAAGGGATATCACTCCTAGGTACGAAGTGTCATACAATATTATAAATAAAAATATTCCTTATATCTGGGTCTGTACATTTGAACATTTATCTGTCTACTTCCTGTACTTTAAAATTGTGATTTCTCGTTCTGGGGTATTGGGGTATTGAGTGCAAGTTGGGGGAAAAGTAAATATGTCTTTTAGACTTTCCGAATCCATGGGAATACCTTTATAACTTCCCGTGTCATGAGGTTTGTCATATACTTTATGCCATTGCCCTGGTCTATTCTGACAGTGTCTGGAAAAGCTACATGTCCCATGTCCTACATGACTGTTCTATAATATGTCTTGTCTCTCACTAACTTGGCCTATCTGATGATCTTGTACAGGACGAAACTGAGGATGGCACTGCAAACAACTTTTACGATTCCGATGAAGAAGATGAGAAGCCTTCTGACCTGAGAAAGCCATACACAATGGATCCAGACCACAGGCTACTATTAAGAAATACCAAACCTTTACTACAAAGCAGAAACGCTGCGGTATGGTTGTGTTAGTTAGTTATTAGTTAGGGCCCCTTCAAATCACATTTCTGGCCATATGTTTTGGGTATACATTGGCAAAAAGGTATTACAACTTTTAGCGTAGCTTATTTGCGGTGGCCTTTTTATTTGAATGAACCAAATATAGTACATACATTCTGTAATTTACATTTGAACAGATCGTAGTCACTAGTAGTCTGCGTTCTGTTGACTCTCATTGGGCCAGAAGTAGGACGCTGAGGTATACATTGATATGCAGTCATATACCCCAAATGTATGGCCAGAACATGATGCCATGGGTCCTTAAAAGGGTATTCCAGGAAAAAACTTTTTTATATATATCAACTGGCTCCAGAAAGTTACAGATTTGTAAATTACTTCTATTAAAAAATCTTAATCCTTTCAGTATTTATGAGCTTCTGAAGTTAAGGTTGTTCTTTTCTATCTAAATCCTCTCTGACACGTATCTCGGGAAACGCCCAGTTTAGAAGAGGTTTGCTGTGGGGATTTGCTTCTAAATTGGGTGTTACCTGAGACACGTGTCATCAGAGAGCACTTAGACAGAAAAGAACAACTCAACTTCAGAAGCTCATAAGTACTGAAAGGATTAAGATTTTTTAATAGAAGTAATTTACAAATCTGTTTAACTTTCTGGAGCCAGTTGATATATAAAAAAAAGTTTTTGCCTGGATAACCCCTTTAATTGAACAATCCAGGATAAGCTGATGCACTATGTTATATGAAGTGCAGGGCCTGTGGTGGGAGAGTTGGGAGGTCCCCCATACACCTGACTATTTATTAGGACTGTCTGACTGTCTATGGCTGGGTTCACACTACGTTTATCACCTATGGAGACCGGATCCGGCTGGGAGATGGGAAAGCCGGGCACTCCCATATCCCAGCCGGACGGGGCCTGTATCTCATTCATTTGAATGAGCTGACCAGAGTCAAATAGTGACTCCGGTCGGCTCATTTTTGCCCTGTATCCGGTTTTGTGACCGGACCTAAAACCTTAGTATAGCGCTGTTTTAGTTCCATCACAAAACCGGATACGAGGAGTAAATGAGCAGACTGGAGTCGCCGTCTTACTCCGGTCGGCTCATTCAAATGAATGAGATACGGGCTGGGTCCGGCTGGGATACGGGAGTGTCCGGTTTTCCCATCTCCCAGCCGGGTTCCAGTCCCCGTATGTGATAAACGTAGTGTGGACTCAGTCTAATGCAGTGTTCCCAACTAGGGTACCTCCAACTCTTACAAAACTTACAACTCCCTGTATGCCTGGACCGCCAAAGGCATGCAGGGAGTTGTAAGTTTTGCAATAGCTGGAAGCATCCTGGTTGGGACACACTACATTAAAACGTCGGCCGGTCCTGTCAAAATAGTCGGGTTCTGCAAGCTTTTCACCAACATGTATGGGAGCCTTACAAATCTGTCGGAGAATGTATATAAGGGACACATAATAATTTACTGATCTTATACTTTCGTGAGTCAGTATTTTCCTCTTTTACCTAGGAGCTGTTATTGATGGGACCCCATTCAGTTAGGGAAAGACAGTCTCAAAGTTTTATATGGGTCCAAAATAATATATGTATGATAAACATAAGAATAGATTTTTTTTGTTTTGTCAAATTTTGTTTGTATTATTTTGATATTATGAACTTATTTTGACAGGTTGTAATGGCAGTAGCACAGCTGTATTGGCACTTGGCACCAAAATCTGAAATTATTACAATTGCTAAATCCCTGGTCCGTCTGCTCCGCAGTTATAGGTATGAAGACATTCTTATTATATTTCTTTCTTTACATCTTTTCTCGAGCTTTCTTCTCTTTCACTTCTGTATAAGAGTAAAATTAAATGTGGCCTTTAGGTCAGTGTTCCTTTAAGAACAGTCCTAACAGAAATAAACTTGAAACTTTGGGTTATCATGCATTCTCATGTAAATGTCTATTGACATCACTGGGTAGCAACATAATCTGCAAGCAGAGTTTTAGCTGAGAGAAACTGGCAGCAGATTTTCTCACTTGTAAACGATCCCTTATGGTCAGTGCAGGGCCTGAATTAGGGTGAAGCCCCCCTTCACCCCCCAATTCCGGCCCTGCACTGACCATAAGGGATCGTTTACAAGGGGGATATATGACTTTTTACATGCACTATCCTGTAGGATATCACACTCTATCAAGTTTTCTTTTAAGCGTACCTGTTGTTTCTGGTAATTTTCCAGGATAAATCATCATGTTGGTAAATCAATCAGGGGTAGCATTATTTCTGACTTTATTTATCTTGCATTTATAATTTTTTTTTTTTTTTTTTACCAGATTTCTTCTTTGCTGGCTCCATCTCAAGTAGTGGGTGTAGACCAGCTGCTAGGATGTCTCCCACACATTGTGCGCGCGTGCACACACACACAGAATAAGATCATGTCCTTCTATTTCTTTATTATACCCTTAGAAGCAGCAGCATGTAAGACATTTTAGAGAAGTAGTGAGCAGTCTAAGCTGTGGATCAAGCCCTGGGAAGAGATCAATTACTTAGTTAGCAGTCTCTGGTTCTGCTCTTAGATTTCACTTTCCCTCCTTATCTCTCTCCTCTCCATAGACTTCTATAGGCAGCAGGTAATGTGAACTCCCAGGGATCTGCTAGTCTGTCTTGTACACAGAAATATAGCGGTTTTCTCGGAGTGAAAGACCTGGCAGGAGACCAAACTCAGGAAGTGTTTCTCTGCACTGAGCTTGATTGACAGCTGCACAGAGCCTCATTGAAAGCTGCACAGAACCTCATTGAAAGCTGCAAAGAGCCTCACTAAAACATGCAAAGGGCTTGCGGTCTTCTATTCATCACATCGCTGCAACCATGTGAGGGCGGAAATGGTCCCCCAGCAGGCTTCAGTGATGTCATGCCTTCTGGGAAATGCCCACTTTCTCCTGCTGAAAGATTACACTATGTGAGCAAGAATAAAGTAAGATACAGAGTATTTTTTAAGGGTGGGAGGAGTGTTGGGAGTAGTCAGGGAACATAGCCTGTGTTAGATTAGAACAGTTTATTTGGTGACAGGTACTTTTTAAGGCTAGGAGAATTTTTTTTTTAATAAATGTTTTTTTTAATAAAAATTTTTTTTTATTTCCGGGGTTGGTAAATTGCTTGTACAATTGATTTAGGCATACCTTTTTTTTGAGTCTTGTTTTGTGTTTTTCTAGTTTACTTTTATAGCCTATGCCAATAGTATCTAATAGTGACTTCATAGTTTAGTTTGATCCCATTCCGTGCTTTTTTTTTAATTTAGGGAGGTTCAATATATCGTTCTTCAGAACATTGCCACGATGTCCATACAGAGGAAGGTAATGCAGATTCTGATGATCGCATTGGGTGTAACCAACTAAAATGAGGACCAGTTATTAATATATCATGTGTCTTGTTTTTTATTCTAGGGTTTGTTTGAGCCATTTTTAAAGAGCTTCTATGTTCGATCAACTGACCCTACTATGATAAAAACTCTAAAGGTAAGAGAAAGCTGTTTAGTGACTCTCCATAGCCGGTAACACTGAAGCTCGTGTTCAATATTTGTGTGTTTGTTTTATTTATTTATTTTTCCTTTGGCTAAGTGGCTAAAGTAAGTGATTGATTGATTTTCCTAAGATACTTCTTAGGCTCCATTATAAAACGGTATGCCAATGTATACTGCAGAGGAACCAATAACTCTTCCTGAACGTATATTAGACCAGGCATTCAGTCCTACAAACATAATGACCAATGAACAGGAGCGATGTATCCCCCAAACATAGAAGTAATTGGACCAGCTACAGCACTATATTTTGGCACACCTTTTTTGCCGGCATCACGAGGCATACAGGAAATGTACTCCAAAAATGTGCATGAGTTCTTATGGTGCACTGTGCCCTTATGCCTGGTTAGTGTCCTAACCAGGACTGGTTAGTCTCCTAGTAGCTATGGGGACCCCTAATGGTGGGATTTTCAGGATCGCCACAAATCGCCGATCAATTCAGATTGGCGATTTGCTGCATTTCCGGGTCAATCAGGTCCCCGGTGACCCGTAAAGAAAGGATGATAGGTGCCTATCATCGTTCTGATTTGTCGCCCGTTACCGGCCGACGAATCAGGACGCCTGCTGTGGTGGTGTCCCTAACTGCACCCACTCCACCCCTGTTCCAGAAAGAGAGAGCGGGTGCCGGGAGTGTGTACCTGAGGCTGGGGCTCCTGATCCCCGGCATCAGTGCTGAGATCGGGCCCCAGGAGCTGAGACGGCGGCGGTGACGGCAGGCAGATCATCAGCGCAGCAGCTGGAGGTAAGGCTGGCCTCCTGCTTTTGCTTAGCAACAGCTCCCAGAATGCACACAAGGGCATGCTGGAAGTTGCTGTTATGCAACAGCAGAAGACACAACTACACTTCCCAGCATTCCCTTTGGTAGTTTATGCATGCTGGGGGTTGTAGTTATGCAACAGCTGGAGGCACATTTATGTGCCTCCAGCTTTTGCGTAACTACAACCCCCAGCATGCAAGGACAGCCAAAGGGCATGCTGGGAGTTGCAGTAGTGTGCCTCCAGCTGTTGCTTAACTAAAAGTCCCAGCATGCTCTTCGGGCTGTAAGTGCATGCTGAGAGTTGTAGTTTTGCAACAGCTGAAGGCACACTGGTTGCAAAACAGAGCTTGTTACCTAACTCAGTGTTTTGCAACCAGTGTGCCACCAGCTGTTGAAAACTACAACTCCCAGCATGCACTGATAGACCGTACATGCTGGGAGTTGTAGTTTTGCAACAGCGGGAGGCACACTGGTTGCGAAACACTGAGTTAAGTAACAAACTCCCAGTGTGCCTCTAGTTGTTGCATAACTACAACCCCCACCATGCACGACAGCCAAAGGGCATGCTGGAAGTTGTAGTTTTGCAACAGCTGGAGGTTTGCCCCCCCCCCCCCCCCCCAATGTGAATGTACAAGACACGGGCGGGGGTTTACAGTGAGTTTCTCGCTGCAAGTTTGAGATGCAGAAAATTTTTTCCACTGCTGCTCAATCTCCCAGCGGGAAACTCTCTGTAAACCTCCGCCCGTGTGAATGTACCCTAAAAACACTACACTACACTGTACAAAATAAAACACTACATATACACATACCCCTACACAGTTACGCACCATTGACTATCCAGGCATGCTGGGAGTTTTGCAACAGCTGGAGGCACCCTGTTTGGGAAACACTGCCGTAGGGTAATTGGTGATTTGCACAGGGGTGACTGATTTTACAGCGCTTCTGACATAAACGCAAAAAAATAAATACCCACATGTGACTCCATTTTAGAAACTACACACCTCACGGAACGTAACAAGGGGTATAGTGAGCCTTAACACCCCACAGGTGTTTGACGATTTTCGTTAAAGTTGGATGGGAAAATGAAAAAAAAAAAATGCACTAAAATGCTGGTGTTACCCTAAATTTTTCATTTTCACAAGGGATAATAGGAAAGAAAAGCCCCCCAAAATGTGTAACCCCATTTCTTCTGAGTGAGAATATACCACATGTGTGGATGTAAAGTGCTCTGCTGGCGAACTACAATGCTCAGAAGAGGCAGGAATTGAAGGCCACGTGTGTTTACAAAGCCCCCATGGTGCCAGAACAATGGACCCTCCTCCCACATGTGAACCCATTTTGGAAACCACACGCCTCACGTAATGTAATAAGGGGTACAGTGAGCATTTGCGCCCCACAGGTGTCTGATAGATTTTTGGAACAGTGGTCCGTGAAAATGAAAAATTTTTTTTTTCATTTGCACAGCCCACTGTTCCAAAGATCTGTCAGATGCCAGTGGGGTGTAAATGCTCACTGCACCCCTTAATACATTTTGTGAGGGGTGTAGTTTCCAAAATGGGGTTACATGTGGGGGTGGGTCCACTGTTCTGGATCCACTGTTCTGGCGTTTGTAAACGCACATGGCTCCCAACTTCCATTCCAAACAAATTCTCTCTGCAAAAGCTCAATGGCGCTCCTCTTCTGAGCATATTGTAGTTCGCCCGCAGATCACTTTACATCCACATATGGGGTATTTCCATACTCAGAAGAAATTAGGTTATAAATTTTGGGGGGCATTTTCTCCTATTACTCCTTGTAAAAATGTAAAAATTGGAGGGAAAAAACTGCATTTTAGTGAGAAAAAAAAAATGTAATTTACACATCTGACTTTAACGAAAAGTCGTCAAACACCTGTGGGGTGTTGAGGCTCATTGTACCCCTTGTTATGTTCCTTGAGGGGTGTAGTTTGCAAAATAGTATGCCATGTGTTTTTTTGTTTTGTTTTTTTTGCTGTTCTGGCACCATAGGGGTTTCCTAAATGTGACATGCTCCCAAAAAAACATTTCAGCAAAATTCACTCTCCAAAATTCCATTGTCGCTTCTTCCCTTCTGAGCCCTCTAGTGCACCCACCAAACACTTGACATTCACATATGAGGTATTTCCTTACTCGAGAGAAATTGGGTTACACATTTTTGGGGGGGGATTTCTCTCCTTTTGCCCCTTGTAAAAATAAAAAAAATGGCTCTACAAGAACATGCGAGTGTAAATAATGAAGATTTAGAATTTTCTCCTTCACTTTGCTGCTATTCCTGTGAAACACCTAAAGGGTTAACAAACTTTCTGAATGTCATTTTGAATACTTTGAGGGGTGCAGTTTCTATAATGGAGGCATTTATGGGGTATTTCTTTCAGAAAAACCCCTCAAATCCATTTCAAACTTAACTGGTCCCTGAAAATTCAGATTTTTTATTTTTCGTGAAAATTTTGAAGCCCTCTGATGTCAACTTTATGATGCCAACATGAAGTAGACATGTTGTATTTGTGAATCAATATAAAAAAAATTTGGAATGTCCATTTTCCTTACAAGCAGAATGTTTCAAAGTTAGAAAAATGCAAAATTTTCATGAAATGATATCCTACTTATATAGGTTTGATTTTGTATTACTTCTGAAAAAAAAAATCATAACTACATGCAGGAAAATGTATACATTTAAAATTGTCCTATTCTGACCCCTATAACTTTATTTCTCCATGTACGGGGCGGTATGATGACTCCTTTTTTGCGCCGTGATCTGAAGTATTGGCTTTTTGATCGCTTTTTATTCATTTTTTTATGGTATAAACAGTGACCAAAAATACGCTATTTTGGACTTTGGAATTTTTTTGCGCTTACACCATTGATCGTGTGGTTTAATTAACGATTCATTTTTATAGCTCAGACATTTCCCCACACGGCGATACCACATATATTTATTTTTATTTACACAGTTTTTTTTTTTTTTTTTTTTTATTGGGAAAAGGGGTGATTCAAACTTTTATTAGGAAAGGGGTTAAATGCTCTTTATTAACCTTTTTTTTCACTTTATTTTTTGCAATGTTATAGCTCCCATAGGGGACTATAACATGCAGTACATTGATTCAATACACTGATCACTGCCATTACATTCAATGGCAGGGATCAGTGTTATTGGCGGTTGATTGCTCAAGCCTGGATTTCAGGCTTGGAGCAATCAATCGCCGTTCGGACGCGCAGGAGGCAGGTAAGGGACCCTTCTGCTGCGTCCTAGCTGATCGGGACATTGCGATTTTACCGGGATGGACCCGATCAGCCCGACTGAGCTGCTGGGAAGCTTTCACTTTCACTTTAGACGAGGCGATCAACTTTGATTGCTGCATCTAAAGAGTTGATGCTGGACATCAGCCCGATCGACGATCTCCGGCATTAGCCATGGGTCCTGGTTGCTTATAGCAACCGGGACCCACCGGGTATGATGCACGCTCACCTGCTGAGCGGGCGTCATACATCGGAAGACGCTTATGGACGTTCATAAACGTCCATATGCGTTGAGGGGTTAATGCATAAAGTGAGAGTGGCCAGAATTGCAAAAAAAGGGCTGAGTCCTTAAGGTGACAATGGGCTGAGTCCCTAAGGGGTTAATTTTTATCAGTAACAACAATAAGGTTTTTGATCTGACAGTGGCCATTTAATATTAACTTAATCTTACTCAACTAATATGTGTTATTCTGTGCTATTTTTCTTTGCAGCTTGAAATACTGACAAACCTGGCAAATGAAGCAAACATCTCCACTCTGCTCCGTGAATTTCAGGTCTGTGCTTTCTATCACATCTTTATCCTATAATCCTACTTCACCAGACACTTTACACTGGTGAGGATAGCAGAACTAGCACTGATGAAGGAAGTCACTGTCTGCTGTGCAAGATAATTTTTATCCTGCCGCACCTCCTCATATTATGGAAATCATAAGACTTTTTAATAACATAACCTGATATAGCCGGGAACTCCTGATTATATTTTATATTATATTTATAACTTTTGAGGAAAAAATCATATGAGAAATGGAACAGTTATGTAGAAAGGGTTTCCTAGGGATATAAAATCATTGTTTAGGCCTATGCAACACTCTTAACCCCTTAACGACCCAGGACGAACGGTACATCTTGAGTCCTCTCCCTTTCTATAACGCAGGGCCCGGCCTCTAACAATGTGCACTATTAAACCTTTAGACGCGGCGTTCAAAGTAAACTACCCCCCCGGCTAGTTCAGTGGGCTGTTCGGGACTGCCGCGGCGTATCATTTTAATCGTATGGGCCTACAGAATAAAGATAAGGTGTAATTTTTTACCGAAAAATGTATTGCGTAGAAACGGAAGCCCCCAAAAGTTACAAAATTGTGTCTTTTTCTTCAATTTTGTTTCACAATGATTTTTTCCATTTCGTGTAGATTTTTGGGTAAAATGACTGACGTCATTACAAAGTAGAATTGGTGGCGCAAAAAATAAGCCATCATATGAATTTTTAGGTGCAAAATTGAAAGTTATGATTTTTAAAAGTAAGGTGGAAAAAATTTCCAAGTCCATTAGATGATTACCGGATCCCAACATAACCGACAAAATAAATCAACAGAAATCCGATGCCTGTGGCCCTATAGGGGATAAGTAGTTCTTTGGTAAGATCTGACCATTAGGACCCCCACCATCAGAGAGAGAACGGAGGACAGATGACCCCGAGCGAATGGAGCAACAGCAGCATGCTCAGCCACCACAATATTTACTGACTTACTTTAGAATATAGATGAGTGAAGTTTTACAGTAATGCAGGCTAAAGTCAGCAACTGCCGAGCTGCAAGGTTTGCGACGAATCGAATCACTGTAACTTCCCTGTTCATAAGCCCAATAAGGATAAATGGAAAGATAATTGAGCAAGCGTGCTGCTGCTCCATTCATTCAGAGCACAGCTAACCTTTGTTCCTCGTGATCAGTGGGATCCCCGCTGTTAGACCACCACTGACATGTAGGTATCCTCTATCTTTTGAGTAGGGTAATTTTAAAGCATAAAAATAGGTAATTTTAAAGCATAAATATCTAGAAAATAAAGATTCTGAACCAAATACAATGTAAAGTATAGGACAGTGATCTTCAACCTGCGGACCTTCAGATGTTGCAAAACTACAACTCTCAGCATGCCCGGACAGCCGTTGGCTGTCCGGGCATGCTGGGAGTTGTAGTTTTGCAACATCTGGAGGTCTGCAGGTTGAAGTCCACTGGTATAGGAGGTAGTACTCACGCGTCCCCGCCGCTCCAAACCAGTCACCGCTGCCCTGGATGTCGCCCTCCATCGCTGTTGCCGCGTCCCCGGGGTGTCCCCGTCGCTCCGGAACGTCTCTGCTGCCCGGTATCCTCGCTCTCCATCTCCACCATCACGTCGCTATGCACGCCGCTCCTATTGGATGACGGGACGGCGTGTGCGACGACGTGATGACAACGAAGGAGAGCGCCGGCCATGCTGGGATCCCGGCACGGAGCAGACACCGAGGATGCAGGTAGGGTCCCTCCCGGTGTCCTGTAAGCTGTTCGGGACGCCACGATTTCACCGCGGCGGTCCCTAACAGCCCGACTGAGCAGCCAGGTTAGTGTCACTTTCGCTTCAGACGCAGCGGTCAGCTTTGATCGCCACGTCTAAAGGGTTAAAACAGGGCATCACCCTGATTGGTAATGTCCTGTATTAGCTGCGGGTCCTGGCCATTGATGGCCGCAGGGAGCGCCAGTTTTAATGTGTATTTGCCATATAAGACGCACCAACTTTTCCCCCCCAGTTTTGGGGAAGAAAAAGTGCGTCTTATACGGCGAAAAATACGGTATGTTTTATGCAAGTCTATGGGGCACATCTCCTTATCATGTTATTCTCAGGCTGCAGATATTGCCCAGGACTTTCAACATCCTACTGGTTGTCTGGCAGGCAAGTGCAGAGAATAGATCAGTGACTTCACGTTACTAGGACTTAGAGTCACAGACAATTAATATTCAAATTGAGCCGACGGGGCCCTCCTCCAGCACACAATTCAGAGAAGATAGAAGCGGATATTTGGTGGGACATAATCCCCGGGCGGAAGGTACATATTTTAGTCAGTGACCCCTCATCAGACTTTTGTTCACCTACCCTGTAAACCTGTTTATTGGGTTTAGTGTGGGTGAACAGGATGAACGTTTTCCTTCAACATTTCTTGATCAGAAAGTGTAGGAACATACCCCATGGACAAACGGAATGGTAACAGTCAGTTTTACACTTCCAGGAGGAACAACAGAGGTTCAGCACAAATAAAAGTTCTAAAAAATAATCCAAGTAGGGCAGGGATGACAGTTCCTCTTTACCTGAGCAGATATAACTATATTTATTCAATAAAACATTATCTATAGCTGGAATTCTCTTTAATAACTTTATTTCTTCAGTGTATACAGCCTTTTGGTCAGTTCCTGGATCTCTGTGATAGGAGTACCGGGCCCAGTAATTACATTAGTTATGCCGGCCATAGGTCTTTTTGGGATTCAGGCTGATACGAAGCCTCATTATGGGGTTTTACTTTCCAGCTGTGTCCTGTGGCCACTTCATGGGCAATGTACAGAATCCATTGTCTGTGTAAGAGGACACTGGTGAAATATTAAAATATTTTATATTACCACCAGCACATTTAGTAAATGATATGTTGCCTCTCGGTGGACACCTCTCTTTGTATTCTTTTCCTGAACAAGACACCTCTGAGAGCTGAAATTGGGTTATAATAAAGTTTCTTATTGGAATGTTTCACCAGTGTGTCCTTACATAGAGACAATGGGCTATTATGAGAGCAGTACGTAGAGCCCGCTAGTCACCGCACTATAAATAACCTGCACAATGTGATGTCGTAGTCTTTCTTAATTCCTGGTTATATAGAAGAATATCTCGACCGCACAAAACCCTGCTTTATGTTTTCTAAGCTCCCCTCACACTTGTAGGTCTGTTAGAATCATTTTATTTTTCATTTAGGTTTAGGCGCTGTTGAAACACACTAAAATTTCGGCATTCAATTATATCAGCCAAGTGTAAATATAACCAGCGATCTTTCCGATAATGATGGCGCCATTGGAACAACTCAATTTATGAAATATTTATACAAAATCTAGATGGCAACGATTAAATGACATCTGAAAAATGGCGCATGCCTATTTACACTGATAATAATCAGATCGCGAAAACGGACACAGAATGGCAGAGTGTGAACGCCGCCTCAGATGCTGAAGCCTTAGAAGCTTAAAATATGTTATTGTAGCGGTTACCCAGGAATAAAAAAAACATACCTGCTTTTTCTAAAAACGGCACCACCCCTGTTCTGTATGTATTACAGCTCTGTTCACTTCAGTGGAGGTAAACTACAATACAACAAACAAACTGAGGACAGGAGTGGTGCATGTGTTTGTAATAAAGCAGCTATTTATTTATTTAATCCAGGATAACAACTTTAAGAGCAAATATCTGTATGTGAGGACACAGAGGAGAGACAACCACCTATAGACAAGCAGCACCTTGTACATTCTGCATTATCCCATTAGGACCGCTCCTTTCATATGCCCTTTTACGACATTTCAGGCCCTGCCCTCTGTTAGGGTCTGAGGTGCTAACAATCCGCAGCTCTCGAAGACCACCAGCTGCTCCTGGAAAACCAACAGATTTTATATTAAAGGGGATTTCTGTGAGGAGAAAACCCTTTTGTGGGACCCTTTTAGGGCAGTCTTGCTGTAGATCCTCTTAATATACTGTATTTATCGGGGTATACCACGCACAGGCCTATAACACGCACCCTCATTTTACCAAGGATATTTGGGTAAAAAGTTTTTTACCCAAATATCCTTGGTAAAATGAGGGTGCGTGTGTGCATGTGTATACCCCGATACAATGTTTCTGACCCCGCAGAAGCCCCCAGGAAAGGCAGGTGGAGAGAGGCCATCGCTGCCCGCTTCTCTCCCACTGCCTTTCCTGGGGTCTAGAGCCCTGCTGCCGGCCCTTCTCTCTCCCTGGCTATCAGTGCCACTGCCCGTTCTCTCCCCCTGGGGCAGCGGCGCCGATAGACAGGGGGAGAGAAGGGGCAGCGGCACCCATTGCCGGCGCCGCTACCCCGTTGCCTCCACCATCCCAGGTTGTATAATTACCTATTGCCGGGGTCGGGTCCGCGCTGCTTCTGGCCTCCGTGTGGCCTCCGTGTGGCGTCGGTGTGGCGTCCCCTGCGTCGTTGCTATGCGTTGCTATCACTCGTCATTGCGTCTCGCAGCGCATAGCAACGACGCAAGGGACGCCACACCGGAGGCCAGAAGCAGCGCGGACCCGACCCCGGCAACAGGTAATTATACAACCGGGGATGGGGGAGGCAACGGGGCAGCGACGCCGGCAATGGGTGCCGCTGCCCCTTCTCTCCCACAGTCTATCGGCGCCGCTGCCCCATTGCTGGCGCCGCTTCTCTCGCACCGCTAGACAGGGGGAGAGAAGGGGCAGCGGCACCGATAGTCAGGGGGAGCTAACGGGCAGCGGCACCGATAGCCAGGGGGAGAGAAGCGGCGGCAGCAGGGCTGTAGATCCCAGGACAGGCAGGGGCAGAGAAGCGGGCAGTGGCCGCAGTCTCTGGACCTGCAAAAGCCGCTGCAGTTCATTGATTTAAAGCGCCCGCTTTAAATCATTGAACTGCAGTGGCTTATCGGCGTATAACGCGCAGATAGTCTTTAGGCTAAAAATGTTTGCCTACAAAATGCGTGTTATACGCCAATAAATACGGTATTTACAGTCCTCATAAAATATTATTCAGTTACTAGCCTTAGGTTGCATGGTGCCTTACAGGGGACTGCAATGGGATTGGGATCCCGCAGGTTTTCAGCCCCATACACAACAAGCTCTGATGTCCTGTGTAATCCAACACCTTTCATTATAGCCAGCAGTAATGTTTTATCCAATTTGTGCTACTTGTAGCTCCTCTGTGGGATCGGCACAGATGGGTTCACCTCCCCGCATACATCACTTGTGTGCCCCTGACTGTATCCCTGGTTGTTGTTCTTTGGACCACTTTTGGGATGTGCTAACCACTGCATACAGATCACCCTGCCAGGTCAACAGTTTTGGGAATTCTCTGACACAGTCTTCTTGACATCTTCGGACCCCTTAACGACAATTGACGTAAATGTATGTCATGGTGCCGTGGTAATTAACACACTATAACGTACATTTATGCTCCGCTATATCCACGAGCCCCGGACCGGTGCTCACGTCATTTGCTGCAGGTCCCGGCTGCTAACAGCAGCCAGGGACCCGCCGGTAATGGCCGACATCCGCGATCGAAGCGGATGTCTGCCATTAACCCCTCAGATGCTGTGATCAATACAGATCATGGCATCTGTGGCAGTGCGGTACTTTGAATAGATGATCGTATCGCCTGCAGCGCTTCCGCGGGGATCCCATCATCCAGCATGGCAGCCGGACGTCCTCTCACCTGCCTCTGTCCGTCTCCCGGCGACTTCTGCTCTGGTCTGAGATCGAGCAGACCAGAGCAGAAGATAGCCGAAAACACTGATCATTGCTATGCCCTATGCATTAATCATAATTTTTTTCCATTTTACCCCCCCAAAAAAGCGTAAAAAAATAATTAAAAAACATATTTGGCATCGCAGCGTGCATAAAAGTCTGACCTTTCAAAATATATTGTTAATTATTCCATACGGTGAACGGCGTAAACGTAAAAAATAAGTCTAAAATTGCTGCTTTTTTGTCACATTTTATTCACAAAAAATTTAATAAAAAGTAAAACCTAAGCAAATGTGGTACTGATAGAAACTACAGATCACGGTGCAAAAAATGAGCCCTCAAACTGCCCTGTATACGGAAAAATTAGAAAGGTATAGGTGGTCAAAATAGGGCAATTTCAAACATACTAATTTTGTTAAAATAGTTTGAGATTTTTTTTAAGCGGTACAATTATAGAAAAGCATATATTATGGGTATCATTTTAATCGTATTGACCCACAGAATAAAGGAAACATGTCATTTTTACCGGAAAGTGTACAGCGTGAAAACAAAACCTTCCAAAATTTGCTAAATTGCGGTTTTGTTTTCAATTTTTCCACATAAATAATATATTTTTTTGTTGCGTCGTACATTTTATGGTAAAACAAGTGAATAAATGATGTCATTACAAAGTTAAAATTGGTGACGCAGAAGACAAGTCCTCATATGGGTCTGTGGATGGAAATATAAGAGAGTTATGATTTTTAGAAGGTGAGGCGTTAAAAACGAAAATGCAAAAATAAAATTGGCCTGGTCCTTAAGGGGTTAGACATTACAATCCTTACTCTTCCCCTTTTTCTGCTTCCTTCAACTTCAATAACTGACTGACTGTTAACTTGCTGCCTAATATATCCCACCACTTGACATTGTCTTAAGATAATAAATGTTACTTACTTTGTGCTCAGTACATTTATTTATAAGAAAACACTGCGTAAACAATCCTGCAATCCATAAGGAATTGGAGGTAAGAGAGGTGGTATTCGCCCATGTGCTGCCAGGGAGGTCTGTAAGGTTTTGTAATTGACATACTGTATAGGGGTTTTAAGGATGGTCACTGACACCTTCACTTTGTCCCTTTTCTCATATTAAGTTATTTTGGAGTCCATAGGAAAAAAATAAAGGATATGTGTTAATATTAACTTTACAGTTTTTTTTCTTTTTTTCTTCTCTTGTATTGTCCCTTGTCCATATTGTCTTAAAATTAAACACTATTCATGTCTTCTTTAGTTATTTCATTGCCTGGCCTCAGCATAGGACGTGAAAAGTAAATCTTTCAGCATTCAGGGGGTCCCCAGAGATGAAAATGGTGCCGTGGATTCTCACATTCCAGCTCAGTGAAATGAAATTGTAGAAAAGGGAATGAATAGGGCAGATTGATACTTCATTACTATGTGAATTCACTTGTCACTGAGCTGCCCAAGTCTGTAATGCAATTTTAAAGTCCTCTTGTAACGTGCATAAATCTGTTTATTTTTAGACCTATGTAAAAAGCCAGGACAAGCAGTTTGCCGCAGCCACAATTCAGGCAATAGGACGATGTGCCACGTATATATCTGCTGTGACTGACACGTGTCTTAATGGCCTTGTGTACCTATTGTCAAACAGAGATGGTAAGATAATCCATCTATTCCTTCATTTACATGCAGCATGACAACTTCCAATTGCTTTCTCTGCATTTTCCTTTTTATACATTTCAAAGTTGGCCTCACTTATTCTACAGTGTTTGGTAACAGACTGAAGGAGAGTCAGCTGATTCTTATTGTTTTCATAGTATATTTTGTATTTTTGGACTATAAGATAAGACTTTAGATTTTTTTTTATTTTTTTAAATCTGTATTTAGTACAAATTTGACACTAACACTCTTATTTGAAATCCACATTGCAGGAAAAATAGGAAGTGACATGTTCTATAACGTGAATTCTGTGTGGATTCCACATCGGGCAACCTAGGCATGAATTATTCTGTGTATGCAATGGTGCTAACAGTGTGTGTGTGTGTGTGTATATATATATTTTTTTTATATTTAGTTATTATCTATTCACAAGATTAGGGAATAAATAGCTGACCGGTGCGGTTCTGACCACTGGAAGCCTACCAATCGCAAGAATTGGAGGTCTATTTTCCTCATTTTTAGGATGGTTAGTTTAAACTGACCATGTCTAAGTATTAGTAAATGTGCTCCATGGTCTCCATAATGTCACTGCATCTGAGAGAAATAAGATGAATTGTGCCGGGTAAGGCTGGCTTGATACTGTGTTTGTGACATAGCTTCTTGAAAGAGTTAAAAACGTATACATCAAACAGATGTTATGTGTCTCACTGTTTACCATTGACAAAAAAAAGAAAAAATTAAGAAAAAAAAAAAAAGAAAAAAACCTTAACACTCAACACAATATATACATATTTTTTGCTGTACGCAATTATAGCTTGGACTACGGCGCTATCCTATACAACAAAACCCCCCACATCATAATACAGAAACCTGTAAAACGTAAATAGTTAACTGTGTGATCTCTACTTTTTTTCCCTCTTTTCTTGGGAGGATATTATGGGTTGGCTACAGAACGGTGCAGGTGGTCAGATGCAAGAAGCCATGTCACCCACTGTGCTTACCTGCTCCGTTCGTGGACACTTGCTGGTGTCTATAATGTGCATCAGCATTATATACTGCATTACCTTATATTACCGCTAGAGCGTAGAAGTAGTCTAAAGGTTCTATAACAAATTTAAAAAAATGTCAGGGCTAAATACAGCTACCACTTCAATTTTTATAAGAGGCGTTGCGTTGGATGCATAGCTTCTAATATTAATTATATAGGCAACTGTGTATAAAGAGGAGCAATGTTTGCTATGTACGTGCTGCAACAAATGATCCAGTGGAGCATTACTATATGACATTTGTTTACATAGGTTGGCACCACCTAGTGTTCAGATTGTTTAGCAATGTGCATGTCCACCTCCTGAGCTGGAGGACTCACATGCTCAGTCACCCAATAGAAATAGCTTTGTGCTTGTCAGTAAAGAAATAAAGACTCCGCAGTAGCATGGCAGCACAAATAAGAAAACTTCTTCTGCAGGGGAAGTAAGAAAGGAACTGTATTCTTAACTGCCAGAGGGGGAAGGAGAATGATTCTTCTCAGGGCCTGTTGCCTAGCAGAAGAGGGACACATGGAAGCTAAAAATAATAATGATATTTTATACTAGAAACATTTGTGATGACTTCTGGGGTAAAAGTGATTCATGGGAGATAACACACGCAAATAAATAAATTCCATATAGTGTAATTGAACTTAACATTGTGTGTGTGTGTATATGTATGTATATATATATATATATATATATATATATATACACATATACACATATACACACTCTCACTGTCACCTTTTCTTACTACCACCTCCTTATTCAGACCAGATTTCCTTTGACAGATTTTTAGTTCCACCATTTATTATGTATACTGGCCACCTCCATAGAAGGCACCTTTTTTTGGGTGGTTGTCTCAAAGAGGTTTCATAGAATGTATATCTATGCAATGTGTGTCAAAGCGGACAATACCTTCTTCATTAACATTATTTACTTTTAAATCACTTGCCTAAAGCAGCCTGTAGGGGGCACTGACGTTAGGGAAATCACATTTTGTTTCAGCTCTTCCTCTGCATTGAATACTGCAAATAATAAGAAACATGTTATGTGCTGCAAATATCTGTTTTTCCGATTCTTCTATTCATTATATATTTGTCCTGTATAATGAAAGTTAATTAAAGGACATTCTTTTATTAACCTAAAGCAGTGTTCCCCAACCACTGTGCCTCCAGCTGTTGTCAAACTACAACTCCCAGCATGTTTTGAACAGCTGGAGACACACTGGTTAGGAAACACTGACATAGAGACATTACATTTTAAAAGCTTTTAAAATCCCTTTCAGTTCTTCCAGCAGGTCACGTGACACTGATCTTCATTGTAAGACTGACGTCACCTACACTACATGCAGCATGCATCGTGGCGCAGTGTACAGATTCGCCGGCGCTGACATATTTGGAAAAGGGCTGAACCTCTATCTTCTCATTCCGAGATGATATGAGAAGATTGGGATGCAGCCCATTTCTATAAACATCATAGCTAAACTGTCATGCTGTAAATTTAACATTTATAGAACTTTATTTTTATTTTTTTTTGTTAAAATCCCATCCACTTTGCTAATACCGTGATATACTGCGGATATCCACCTACATGTCTGCATCCTAAAATCAGCAGTGTATCCATCCCATGTGAACGTACCAGTGCAGTGCAGTTTTCAGGGCGCATCTTGTGCCTAGCTGACCACTTTTTTTTGATCATCACATGACCAGGACAGATCTTATGTACTAAAACTAAATTGTGACTCTTGTACTGAGTGACTGCAAGCAGAGATCTTGAAAAATTGTGCAAGATTTAAACAAAGGTATATAGGGATGATCATATAACGACCTACTATTTAGAAAAGCATTCTTTGCATAGTGAAGTGTTTCCTAACAAGGATGCCTCCAGCTGTTGCAAAACTACAACTCCCAGCATGCCCGGACAGCCAAAGGCTGTCCGGGCATGCTGGGAGATGTAGTTTTGCAACAGCTGGAATCGCCCTGGTTGGGAAATAGTGCACTATGCAAAGAATGCTTTGCTTAACAGTAAATACCTCTTTAAGTTACAGCTTTACATGATAGAGAACCGTGCCGGTGAATGGCTGTGCCGGCTTTGTATGCCCTTCCAGCAGGTGACAGTAGAATACCATAAATATACATCTCCTGGATCTGCTCACATTATATACTGTGCTTTGCTTTTCTAATCTATTCATAAAAGGGCTTGATATGTGAAGAAGACGGATGATTCTATACTCGTATGACCTCTGTAGGATTGTCGGCACATGCGATTACCATGTAACGTGTTTCCAAATAACGTTGTATGGTGGGGGGGGGGGGGTGATGTAGAACAAAGTTAAAATGCCTATACCTTAGAACTATAAGGTTCCGTTTGGTTTGCAGAAATTAGTTTTAGTCTACCACCTTTTGTAAATACATTGCTGTACTCCTGGTTCACTGCACGTATTATAATAAATTTTTATTATGGTTACATTTGTAATTAAATATTGCATTTTTACCATTTGATCTCGCATAACGTAACCATTTTTCAATTTCAATCCCGAAAATATAAATTGATGTGTAGAGTGAGATTTTTTATATTAACGCTTCTATTCTTATATTAACACTTTTTATTTCCTTTTGTTTTTTTTTGTTTTTTATAGATGTTGTGGTGGCAGAAAGTGTGGTGGTAATCAAAAATCTTCTACAAACTCAGCCGAGTCAGCATGGCGAAATAATAAAACATATGGCAAAGCTCCTGGACAAAATTACTGTAAGTGTTCCTTATTGTTCTGCAATGAGATTACACGTAGCGTATTAGTCGATTACATATAGTCTGCAGGAGTGTGGTTTTCATCTAATCACGTGGGTCATGATATACGATATTGTTTCATTGGAACATTATGTATTTTTCAGTTTAGGAGACCATGCTAAACTTCAAGGACTTTCTTTTTTTCAACAAAAATAGAGAAACACAGCCGCACATCCACCATTTGTATTTTGGTCTACTTGCTTCTCTGCATAATTAAACTAATTAAATTAAACTAATTAAACTAAACTAATTAAACTAAAATGAGTATATATTTTGAGCAAAAAGTACAAGCCCACTCGCCACGTCAAGGCCACCTAGTCAGAGTGGGTCCCTAACCTAACACTGGCATAGCGCCGGGCAGCGACCACCGCCCCCGCGACACCATGCCCACAGGGGGAACGACCCAGTGGCCAGGCAGCCCCACTGCTGCCCGACCAAGCCCCTGGCTCTGGGCCGCACTACACCACAGACAAAAAATCACGGAAACAATGGCCACCACAGAGAACCACACCAGTATGAACACTTACCATGTGCCGGGAGAATGTAAGGAGGAACCCTTATGCAGTCTTCTGCTAATTTAAAAACGCCTGGGCCAAATGGGTGGAGTGGAGTGCTGGCTATGGAAGAAGGAAGAGACTATAAATGTACACCAAAAATAGAGAAACCTAGCCGCACATCCACCATTTGTATTTTAATCTACTTACTTCTCAGCATAATTTCAAAAACAAACAGGTTGTTAGTATACATTTTGATCAAAAAGTACAAGCCCACTCGCCACGTCAAGGCCACCTAGTCTTTTTCTCATCTTGTGTTGTATGGGTACGTTCACACTACGAAGAGTGAAATTACGCTCTAGAATTCTGTAGCATAAAACTAAACGTTGGTGTGACTGGTTCTTATTCACACTGCAGAATTTACGTCATGGAACTTCACACACCGAAAGGATTAACATGTTCATATGGCTGAATTACGCCCGGACTGCATTGCCGTCATTGGTGACAGCTCAGATCCTCGGACAGAATCTCTGAGCAGAATTCCTGATCGGAATTCTGCACGAAGATTCCGCAGTGTGAACATACTCTGAAGTAGAAAGCTTGTTATCATCTAAGTAAATTATAAATGTAGTTTTACAGATCTTAAAAAAAGAACCCCTTATTTAGATGGAGACTTTTATATATAATAACCACAACCCTTTAAGTGTACCTGACGCCATTATAAAGATCTTTTAATAGGCCCTAATGATATGTGAAATGTTTTTATAATTTTATCATAAGTGTTCAGACACTGACCAATGAGTAGAATGAGTGAGGACAATAATCTCGCCTTACCCGTTGATTTTTGTAATATCTGTTTCAGCCATGTGGCTTTGAATTTTAAGCCGGTCTGACCTGTCTCACACTTTTGTTTCAAATTTCTTAGTCAACTATAAGCCTGTTTCTGTGGTAACTAAAGTAGCAAGAATTTGTCATAACTACAGTAATAGTAATCATAGACAAATGTTTGGTTGTGCTTAAACATATAAATATGGGTATCCTATAGTTGGTATTTCAGTTGCTCTTAAGGTAAATCTGTCAGCCCATCTGGGCTGACAGATTCCCTTTAAACTCTTAACGACAATGGACATAAATGTACGTCATGGTGCCGTGGTACTTAACGCACCATGACTTACATTTACTCACCGCCATGACCACGAGCAGCGGAGCGGTGCTCTCATCATGCGCGGCAGGTCCTGGCTGCTATCAGCACAGAAATGTGCTCTGGACACTTAGGGAGACACCTAGTGGCAGCTTTTTTAAACATATAAAACAAAAAAATAATAATTTTTAAACAAAGTACATTAGAAATATTTTTTATTTACCATAAGGAGTGCAATAGCAAAAATTAGTTTGAGTGCCCATTTAACCCCTTAAGGACGCAGCTCATTTTCACCTTAAGGATGGAGATATTTTTTGCAATTCTGACCACTGTCACTTTAAGCATTAAAAATGTTTTTAACGATTATTCTGAGATAGTTTTTTCGTGACATATTCTACTTTATTTTAGCGGTAAATTTTCGTCATTACTTGCATCCTTTCTTGGTGAAAAATCCCAAAATTTCATGAAAATTTTGCATTTTCCTAACTTTGAAACTCTCTGCTTGTAAGGAAAATGGATATTCCAAATACATTTTATATTGATTCACAAATACAATATGTCTACTTTATGTTGGCATCATAAAATGGACATATTACTTTTTGGAAACTTTAGAGGGCTTCAAAGTATAGCAGCATGAAAATTGCAAAATCTGAAGTGACAGATGTTACAGAACTACAACTCCCAGCATACCTGGGCAGTCTAGGCATGCTGAGAGTTGTAGATTTGCAACATCTGGAGGACTACCGTTTAGGCACCATTGTAATAGTGGTCTCCAAACTGTGACCCTCCAGATGTTTCAAAACTAGAACTCCCAGCATGCCCAGACAGCCTTTGGCTGTCTGGATATGCTGGGAGTTGCAGTTTGGCAACCACTAGGAAGGCAGCAGTAAAGATCGCTTTACTGCCACCTTCCTTGATGCTCCACGGCATCTTCTTTGCAGGTACCGGCCGCCATCTTCTCCCCCCCCCTGTTCTTCCCGACATCCAGGGGTGGGCAGAGCGGGGGGTTTCCATGGCAACCCACCCGTCTTCAACTGCCATTGGTCAGCACTCATTGCTGACTAATGGCAGGGGATAGGAGGAGGCTGCAGCACTGCAACCTCGCTCCTATCCCTCAGGATGATCGGGGTTGTCACTGACCGCTCCGATCATCCCTATTTTCCAGGCGATCGGGTCACCAGAAACCCCCCTCGGCGATGTGACGGGGTGCCTGCTGAACGTCTTTAAGGACTCAGGATGCAGGGCGTATGCCCTGCGTCCTGAATAGGTTAAATGCCGGTAATCCCTGGACTCTAGGGGACCCATCTGCAACTTTGTGATGTAATTGCTGTGGATGGGTTGCTAGTGAAGAACAGGGAATTACCCATCCTTCTTGGTCCTCCATGGATTGACAGTTGCTTATGGCTGCCTTTGGCAGCCCTAAGCAATCACTCGTCGAGAACATAGACCAATATAATGCAATAGCATTACCCTGATCTATGCGGACAAAAAATGTGGATTAATAATAAATAAATAAAAAGATTTTTTTAAATATAAAAAAATCCTCCGCCTAATAAAAGATAAAATCACCCCCTTTTCCCATTGTTCAAATGAAACACTGTAAAAATAATAAACATACCGTATATACTCGAGTATAAGCCGAGTTTTTCAGCACGATTTTTCGTGCTGAAAACACCCCCCCTTGGCATATACTCGAGTGAACTCTCCACCCGCAGTGGTCTTCAACCTGCGGACCTCCAGAGGTTTCAAAACTACAACTCCCAGCAAGCCCGGGCAGCCATCGGCTGTCCGGGCTTGCTGGGAGTTGTAGTTTTGAAACCTCTGGAGGTCCGCAGGTTGAAGACCACTGAAGCCTTCGACATCATCCAGCCCCCTCTCACCCCCTTTAGTTCTGTACAGTACTCACCTCCGCTCGGCGCTGGTCCGGTGCTGCAGGACTGTCCGGAGAGGAGGTCGTCCGGTGGGATAGTGGTTCCTGGCTGCTATCTTCACCGGGGAGGCCTCTTCTAAGCGCTTCGGGCCCGGCCCCAGAATAGTCACGTTGCCTTGACGACGACGCAGAGGTACGTTCATTACCAACGTACTTCTGCGTCATCGTCAAGGCAATGCCTCTATTCTGGGCCCGAAGCGCGGAGAAGAGGCGCCCCCGGTGAAGATAGCAGCCCGGAACCAGTATCCCACCGAACGACCTCCCCACCGGGCAGTCCTGCAGCACCGGACCAGCGCCGAGCGGAGGCGAGTACTGTATAGAACTAAAGGGGGTGAGAGGGGGCTGGATGATGTCGAAGGCCGCAGTGGTCTTCAACCTGCGGACCTCCAGAGGTTTCAAAACTACAACTCCCAGCAAGCCCGGACAGCCGATGACTGCCCGGGCTTGCTGGGAGTTGTAGTTTTGAAACCTCTGGAGGTCCGCAGGTTGAAGACCACTGAGGGTGGATGATGACAAGAGGATGATGAAGGGGGTGTGGGATGATGACAAGGGGATGATGAAGGGGGGTGGGATGATGACAAGGGGATGATGACAGGTGATGATGATGAGGGTCTGGATGATGACAGGGTGATGATAATGAGGATGTTAATGACGGGGGTCTGGATGATGACAGGGGGGGATGATGTATTTCCCACCCTAGGCTTATACTCGAGTCAATAACTTTTCCTGGGATTTTGGGTTGAAATTAGGGGCCTCGGCTTATACTCGGGTCGGCTTATACTCGAGTATATACGGTACTTGGTATTTCCACGTGCGTAATTGTGCAAACTATAAAGTTATAATGTTCCGTATACAGCTCGGTAAAAGGCGTAAATGCAAAAAAAAAATTTTTAATTCCAAATTTCAAATGGCAAATTTTTGGTTACATTACGTAATAAAAAATGTAATAAAAACTAAGGATCGACCGATGTTGATTTTTTAGGGCCGATACCGATAATCTGTGAACTTTAAGGCTGATAGCCGAAAACTTATACCGATATTCCGGTATAAATTATCTGCAATTCCCACCCGGCCCCGCAGAAGCCGCTGCAGATCAATGATTTAAAGCGGGTGCTTTAAATCAATGAACTGCAGCAGCTTTTGCGGGGTCAGAGACTGCCGCCACCACCCGCTTCTCTCCCCCTGCCTGTCCTGGGGTCCTCCTTAGTCCATCCACCACCGCCGCTGCCCCCCCGCCGGTCCTCTGGCAAGAGACTGCCCGCTTCTCTTCCCCTGCCGGTCCTGAGTCCAACCACTGCCGCTGCCCCATTGCCTCCCCAATCCCCGATTTTATAATTACCTGTTCCCCGGTCCACACTACTTCTGGCTCCGGCGGTGTCCTGAGCTGTCACTGTGCGCACTGACGGTGACGTCGCATTGAGGATGTCACTCGTCATTGCGAGGCGCACAGCAATAGCAAAGGACGCCGCAGGAGCCAAAAGTAGCGCGGACCCTCGGGAACAGGTAATTATAAAACCGGGGATGGGGGAGGCAATGGGGCGGCGGCGGTCTCTGGCCGGGGCGGGCAGCGGCGGGGCATTATCGGCAAGATCTTGTGGTAGAGTTCTGGTTTATCATTAGGAAGTAGCTGCTGTGAATAGACCCTCAGATTGTGGAAGAAGTTTTAATTGATGGGTACCTGTCATGGGTGTAAAAACTAAATGCTTCTTTGGCATAATCCAGGCCTGCACAAGCTACTGATAATGGACAGTTTTGGGACAGAAAGGAGGTGGCTCAAGTTGCTTGCTTATATCTGGATGGAGTCTTTAAAAGTTTTGAACAATTAACGGACGGTATTTCTAGGAAGAGGTCCAGGTGCAGGCTCAACGGCTCCTGCTGGTTTTTGATGTGTTGTCCTCCTGCTCCACTCCTCTGGTGCAACTCCAGCAGCCACGACTGCTCACTGTTTAAAGTGGTGTCTGCTGCCAGTTCAAGAACAGGCAGCACGGCCCATGGCCACTTAAAGGGGTACTCTGGTGAAAACCTTTTTTTTTATTTATTTTTAAATGAACTGATGCCAGAAAGTTTAACAGATTTGTTAATTGCTTCTATTAAAAAAATCTTAATCCTTTAAGTACTTTTTAGCAGCTGTTTGCTACAGAGGAAAATCTTTATTTTTTTTAATTTATTTTTTGTGTTGTCCACAGTGCTCTCTGCTGACACCTGATGCCCATATCAGGAACTATCCAGAGCAGGAGAAAATCCCTATAGCGGACCTATGCTACTCTGGACAGTTCCTGACACGGACAGAGGTGTCAACAGAGAGCACTGTGGACAAGACAAAAAAGAAATTCAAAAAGTAAAGAATTTCCTCTGTAGCATACAGCTGCTAAAAAGTACTAAAAGGATTAAGATTTTTTAATAGAAGTAATTTACAAATCTGTTTAATTTTCTGGCATCAGTTCCTTAAAAACATTTTTTCCACCGATGTACTCCTTGGGGACGGAGGGCGTATGCATTTCCGATCACTGCCGCTCGCCAGGCGGTGATCGGGCTGGGATGACTGCTGATATCTATCAGCAGGCATCCCGTGGCAATGCATAGGGGGGGTCCTGAGACCCCCACCATGTCGGCGATCGCGGCAAATGGCTGGTCAATTCAGATCCAGGCCATTCGGTCACTGGTGACCCGATCGCCCGGAAATAAGAATGATCGGAGCTGTCAGACAGCTCCGACCATCTTAAAGGATAGGAGCGAGGTGGCAGTGTTGCCACCCCCTCCTATCCCCTGCCATTGGTCGGTCAGGCTGACCACCAATGGCAGGAGGGGGCTGACCACCAATGGCCACCGATCGGAAGTCGGTACAGATCGGGGAAACACGGGAGGCGAGGGGGGGAACATGGCCTGACTTAGCCGGACCGGTGGAGTCTGCATCACGGAGCAACGGCGGCAGCAGGAGGAGCGGCGCCCGGAAAGTGCGGCGGCAAAGGCTGCAGTGAAGATCGCGGTAAGTGATCTTCACTGTGGCCTTCTAAAAGCTGCAAAACTGCAACTCCCAGCATGCCCACACAGCCAAAGGCTGTCTGGGCATGCTGGGAGTTGTAGTTTTGCAACATCTGGAGGGTCACAGTTTGGAGACCACTGTGTAGTGGTCTCTAAACTGTGGTCCTCCAGATGTTGCAAAACTACAACTTTCAGCATGCACTGACTGTCTGGGCATGCTGGGAGTTGTAGTTTTGCAACATCTGAAGAGGCACAGTTTGGAGACCACTATAAGGTGGTCTCTAAACTATAGCCCTCCAGATGTTGCAAAACTACAATTCCCAGCATGGCCAGACAGTCAGGGATGCTGGGCATGTAGTTCTGCAATATCTGGCCCTTCAGATGTTGCAGAACTACAACTCCCAGCATGCCTGGACAGTCTGGGCATGCTTGGAGTTGTAGTTTTGCAACATCTGGAGGGCTACAGTTTGGAGACCACTACTTAGCGGTCTCCAAACTGTTCTTCCCCAGTTGTTGCATAACTACAACTCCTAGCATGCCCAGACTGTCCAGGCATGCTGGGAGTTGTAGTTCTGCAACATCTGAAGGGCCAGATATTGCAGAACTACACGCTCAGGATCCTTGACTGTCTGGCCATGCTGGGAATTGTAGTTTTGCAACAGCTGTAGGCACACTGGTTGGGAAACACTGTGCTGGAGTCTGTTTCCTAACTCGGTGATTCCAACCTGTGTGCCTCCAGCTGTTGCAAAACTACAACTCTCAGAATGCACTGACAGGCCATACATGCTGGGAGTTGTAGTTTTGCAACAGCTGGAGGCACATTGGTTGGAATCACTGAGCTAGAGTCTGTTTTCTAACTCAGTGGTTCCCCACCAGTGTGCCTAGAGCTGTTGTAAAACTGCAACTCCCAGCATGTACGGTCTGTCAGTGCATTCTGGGAGTTGTAGTTTTGTAACAACTGAAGGTTTGGGGTGTCCCCCTCCATGTGAATGTACAGGGTACAGTCACACGGGCGGGAGTTTACAGTGGGTTTCCTTTTACAAGTTTGAGCTGCGGCAAATTTTCCGCTGCAGCTCAAACTCCCAGTGGAAAACTTACTGTGAATCCCCGCCTGTGTGAATGTACCCTAAAAACACTACACTACCAAATAATATAAAGTAAAACACTACATATACACCCCCTTACACGTCCCCCCCCCCCCCCAAATAAAAATGAAAAAAAGTCATACGGCAGTATTTCCTAAAGGGAGCCTCCAGCTGTTGCAAAACCACAACTCCCAGTATTGCCCGACAGCCATACACTGTCCTGGCAGGCTGGGAGTCTTGCAACAGCTGGAGGCACCCTGTTTGGGGAAACACTGCTGTAGGGTTTTACTGTAGGTAACCGGGTCCGCAAATTCTTTATTTAGGCTTCAAATGCGCATGGTGCTCTCTCACTTCAGAGCCCTGTCATATTTCAAGGCAACAGTTTAGGGCCACATATGGGGTATTTCCGTACTCGGAGGAAATTGCGTTAAAAATTTTGGGGCGGTTTTTCTCCTTATGAAAAGGTAAAGTTAGGGGCTACACCAGCATGTTATTGTAAAAAAAAATTCAAAATGTTTACACTAACATGCTGGTGTTGCCCCATGCTTTTCATTTTCACAAGAGGTAAATGGATAAAATGACCCTCAAAATTTGTAACACAATTTCTTTTGAGTACGGAAATACCCCATATGTGTACATAAAATGCTCTGCAGACGAACTACATGGCTCAGAATTGTGAGAGCGCCATGTACTATTTAAGGCCTAAATTGGTGATTTGCACAGGGGTGGCTGATCGTTACAGCGGTTCAGACATGAACGCAAAAAAAAAAAAAACACCCACATGTGACCCCATTTTGGAAACTACACCCCTCACGGAACGTAACAAGGGGTATAGTGAGCCTTAACACCCTTCAGGTCTTTGACAAATTTTTGTTAAAGTTGGACATGAAAATTAAAAATGTGGTTTTTTTTTCCCATGAAATGCTGGCTTTACCCCAAATTTTTCATTTTTGCAAGGCATAATAGGAAAAAAGCCCCCCAAAATTTGTAACCCCATTTCTTCTGAGTATATAAATACCCCATATGTGGAAGTAAAGTGCTCTGCGGGCGAACTACAATGTTCAGAAGAGAAGGAGCGCCATTGGGCTTTTTGAGAGAGAATTAGGCTGGAATTGAAGGCTATGTGTGTTTACAAAGCCCTCATTGTGCCAGAACAGTGGACCCCCTCCACATGTGACCCCATTTTGGAAACTACACCCCTCACGGAAAGTAACAAGGGGTACAGTGAGCATTTACACCCCACAGGTGTCTGACAGATTTTTTGAACAGTCGTCCGTAAAAATGAAAAATATAATTTTTATTTTGCACAGCCCACTGTTCCAAAGGTCTGTCAAATGCCAGTGGGGTATAAATGCTCACTGCACCCATTATTAAGTTCTGTGAGGGGTGTAGTTTCCAAAATAGTATGCCATGTGTTTTGTTTTTTTTTTTTTTTTTTACTGTTCTGGCATCATGTGGGCTTCCTAAATGCGACATGCCCCCAAAAACCATTTCAGCAAAATTCTCTCTCCAAAAGCCCAATGTTGCTCCTTCCCTTCTGAGCCCTCTAGTGCACCCACAGAGCACTTTACATACACATATGAGGTATTTCCTTACTCGAGAGAAATGGGGTTACAAATTTTGTGGGGCATTTTCTCCTATTACTCCTTGTGAAAATGAAAAGTTTTGGGTAACACCAGCATTTCAGTGTTAAAAATCTAATTTTTCATTTTCACGTCCCACTTTAACGAAAGTTCGTCAATCACCTGTGGGGTGTTAAGGCTCACTGTACCCCTTGTTACGTTCCTTGAGGGGTGTAGTTTCCAAAATAGTTTGCCATGTGGGTCTTTTGTGCTGTTCTGGCACCATATGGGCTTCCTAAATGCCACATGCCCCCCAAAAACCATTTCAGCAAAATTGGCTTTCCTAAAGTCAAATGTGACTCCTCTTCTGAGCATTGTTTTTCGCCCGCAGAGCATTTTACGCCCTAACATGGGGTATTTCCATACTAAGAAGAGATGGGGTTACAAATTTTGGGGGGCATTTTCTCCCATTACCCTTTGTAAAAATGGTAATTTTGGGGGAAAAAGTGCACTTTAGTGAAAAAACGCTTTTTTTCATTGACATATCTGACTTTAACGAAAAGTCGTCAAACACTTGTATGGTGTTAAGGCTCCCTGGACCCCTTGTTACGTGCCTTGAGGGGTGTAGTTTCCAAAATAGTATGCCATGAGTTTTTTTTTTTTTTTTTTTTTTGCTGTTCTGGCACATAGGGGCTTCCTAAATGTGACATGCAAAAATCTCTCCAAAATCCCATTGTTGCTCCTTCCCTTCTGAGCCCTCTACTGTGCCCTCCGAACACTTGACATTCACATATGAGGTATTTCCTTACTCTAGAGAAATTGGGTTGCAAATTTTGTGGGGCTTTTTCTCCTATTACCCCTTGTAAAAATTCAAAAACTGGGTCTACAAGAACATGCGAGTGTAAAAAATGAATATTTTGTAATTTCTCCTTCACTTTTGCTGCTATTCCTGTGAAACACCTAAAGGGTTAACAAACTTTCTGAATGTTTTTTTGAATACTTTGAGGGGTAATTTATGGGGTATTTCTAATATGAAGGCCCTTCAAATCCACTTCAAAACTGAACTGGTCCCTGAAAAATTCCGATTTAGAAAATTTTGTAAAAAATTGGAAAATTGCTGCTGAACTTTGAAGCCCTCTGATGTCTTCCAAAAGTAAAAACATGTCAACTTTATGATGCAAACATAAAGAAGACATATTGTATTTGTGAATCAATATATCATTTATTTGTAATGTACATTTTCCTTACAAGCAGAGAGCTTCAAAGTTCGAAAAATGCAAAATTTTCTATTTTTTCATCAAATGTTGGATTTTTTCACTAAGAAATGATACAAGTATCGACAAAAATTTACCAGTAACATAAAGTAGAATATGTCACAAAAAACAATCTCAGAATCAGAATGAAAGGTAAAAGCATCCCAGAGTTATTAATGCTTAAAGTGACAGTGGTCAGAATTGCAAAAATTGCTCCCGTCCCTAGGGTTTTAATGGGCTCTGTCCCCAAGGAGTTAAGAACAGTTACCAGCATCTACATTGTTGACATAACTTCTATTAAAGTCAATGGCTGTTATGCAAACTGCATAGAACAGCCATACTGATCACATCACAGTATACAAAGAAAGTCAAAACGTCTGCAGGAAGGAGTATCTGTGATCGAAAGTCAGCTTGCGGTCAGGGACGGAAGAGCACTTTGTCGAAAACTCAAAACGATTGCACCTCAAATTACTGCAAAGTTGAATGCAAGTTTCAGGGCAAAAATGTCTGTAAACCATTAGGTTTGTGCACTGCATAAAGATGTGTTTTTTTTTGGCTATAATACAACAGGTTCTCTTCTGTTCCTCACATCAAGCTTTGACTTTTGACCACAGCTACTTCCGCCTACAGATGTTTTGCCAGACTTTGCTTACCAAGATTTGATCAAGAAAACAGTAGACCTGAAAGGAGACATCCAGGATTGAAAAGTTTTAGATCATATACCTGGGGGGGACAGGGGTCCTCCCCTATGCTATAGATCAGTGATACGTTTTAATCCTGGGATTTACCGTTTAAGACCCATTTCAAATTCTTAAAAAATATCTTCTAGTTGGCTGACTTAGTTATGGTAGGTAGCCTCAGGTAAAAGATTTTAATGCATGCAGTTAGTATAGTTTGCTGGTTAGTGTGGTCCGTTTGAGAGAGATTCACAGATCTGTGAGTGGTCGGTGTACCAGATAAATGTACGGCGATCATTATCTTAACAATGCAAGATAATGCAATTATCTTAACACACAGGAATATTTACACGTTTACACAAATTGTTTTCAATGTCAATCACATTGTTTATCACAGCTACCTTAGCTGTACTTAAAAAAGGAGTGACCTGGCATTTTACAAAATCTCATACACATCTGTATTAAGAGACAAGATCTTAAAGAGACAGGTGGCATAATCCACTCAGTGTATGTTAAGCAAATCTTATGCAGAAATAAAGATAATTAGAACGTTAACAAACAGAAATGTTGGCTTTATTCAGAATAATTAGGCTCCTTACCATAAAGGATAGAGGGTTAAATGTTTGAGTAGGGTTGAGCACTTAGGAGACGCTCTACATTAAAAGCCATTGTCTTCCAGCAATTATGTGCTGATTAAGTAGAGGGAGATATTTCCAAGCCGAGTGTCTCAAGTATTTGGGTTTGAAAAAAACAAAACGAAAGCATCGCAGCGGGTGTGAAATTGTGCTGCTGTAAATGCATGGACTGGGGTAAGTGGTCCTGAGTGAAGCCTCCTCTGCACTTAATGCCTTGTACCACCCCAGGCTTAGCTCATTATAGAACAATGCAGGAATACAAGTAAGCTAATTTGTAAAATAAACAAAATAAGATAAATTCTTTTATAAAGAAATCTCCTTTTGGTTTTCTTATAGATTTTTTTTTTTTATTTCTTTCACGTAGCTCTGTTTTATTTTTAACATTTACAAGTTCCATTATGGCTGCCATTTTGGAGAAAGAGCTGCAGGGTGTGTACATGCTTTATGGCAGCTAAATGGAAGTTTACTGACTTTACTGAGAAACATTGTACATTATTACAGTCTCTGGGAATAAATGGACTACAGCCCCTGCCCAGAAAATTACCACATTAGGCTGGGTTTACACTACTGTCATTGGAGCAGAACGAATTACTGAAAACAGGACACTTGTTAATTTGTTGAACTTAAATGCAAGACACCAACTGAAGTTAATGGGCTCGCTCGGGTTTGTGGAAGGGTGTCCATGAAATGGACGGAACCTGTGATGGAGCCTCCACCGGTAGTGTGAATGCAACCTTATTTCTGCATATAGTTCTAAGGTGGTCATAGGATTTTAGTTTCTGTGGTTTGGCTGACAGCTGCTCCTTACCATATACAGTACGTGCACACTTGGCTAGGACAGGCATACATGTGTAGGGAGAAGAGTAAACTGCCGCTGGACCCCTTTAAAGACTTAAAGGGGAATTCCAGGAAAAAACTTTTTTTTATATATCAACTGGCTCCAGAAAGTTAAACAGATTTGTAAATTACTTCTATTAAAAAATCTTAATCCTTTCATTACTTATGAGCTTCTGAAGTTAAGGTTGTTATCTGAGTGCTCTCTGATGACACGTGCCTCGGGAAACGCCCAGTTTAGAAGATGTTTGCTATGGGGATTTGCTTCTAAACTGGGCATTTCCTGAGACACGTGTCATCAGAGAGCACTTAGACAGAAAAGAACAACCTTAACTTCAGAAGCTCATAAGTACTGAAAGGATTAAGATTTTTTAATAGAAGTAATTTACAAATCTGTTTTACTTTCTGGAGCCAGTTGAGAAATAAATATATATAAATATATATGTGTGTGTTTTTTCCTGGAATACCCCTTTAAGTTCCTTGAGAAAGTATCTGAAGACTTGAGAAGAAAAGATTCATTGATGTTCAGCGTGCCTGATCCTTTTCTCACATGAAATCTGTCAAGAAAGAGCTAGCATTTCCGTTTGACATGAACTAATCCACTGGTTCGGCTAAAAATAGAAGATTTAGCCATATTTGCTCTAGTGTGTATAGGTACCTACACCATCCTATCTAGTCCTTCAGCAACACATTAGAGATGTTATTAGCTCCGTAAAGTTGACCAAATTTAAAGCTTTGACTAGTTTTATGGTTCTCATAGTGACATAGTGATTGACTACACATGACCAGTAACCTTTTACAGATTCTTCCTATGTTTTGTTGCATAAAGACTAGAGTACAATCTCAATTTACTAGTAGTCGTCTTTTTTCCTCTATGGGTTTAGTAATCTGTACTTTATGATCATTCTGCCCTTGGTGTTTCAGAAAATTGTCTCTGCAGCTCCATGGCTCCTCCCTCTCTCCTGAGACAATGCATCATCCTCTGCTTCGTCTCAGGAGGTGTGGCTGGATCTTGTCTCTGAGCTCTAGCCATGCCTCTGAGTGATGTCATCACCTCTGACCAACACACACACACACACATACACACACATATATATATATATATATATATATATATATATATATATATATATACATACACACACACAAAAAATCCAATGGGGCAGCACTCCAGTAAAAAAGGTGCATTTATTCACACGTATTTTATATTTACATATATATATATATATATATATATATATATATATATATATATATATATTTATATATTGAGATATTGAGGGAAGAATGAGGCGTGCCTTGTGCTGAGCTATGCTACAAGCAGAGGAGCAGACAGGAAATGAATGCAGCAGTCCCAGCAACCTCACTGTACAATAGTCTGCTAGGAAATAAGATATTCTCCATCAGCTCTGGGCGTGGAAATAGCAGGAGGGCTGTGATGAAGAGCTGAGGGAAAGCTATGCATTCTCATAATTGTAGTATTATGCTACTACTCAACTAGGAAGTACAGGACTATGACCCCCTTTTTTATTTTTATTCTTTAGCCGAGGCAAGTGCTCTCTATCACCCAAGTGCAAGAAAAAGTGCAAACGTGTCACACAAAAAAAAACGTGCACAAAGGATGTGGTCTATTTCTAAGCCCTTCTCCAACAGGAGAGAGGCCCCCCAACAAACCTACCCTTCACCTCCGAGCCAAAAGACACCTGCAAGGGTTCAGGTTCGATGCCCCTTTTCGCCAAAGCTAAGGGGCCGCAAATGCACCTGGCTTTAATCTAGGCGTTAACCAAGGCATCAGCCGAGGAGCCGTATACTGATGGCATCTTGACAGAAGCCAAGATCACCAGGGGTTGCAGGGAGGTGAGGAACCAAAAGGCCACACACACCTCTCCTAGACCGCCAGGAAGGACACCCAGAAGGGCTACCGCATCCTGACAAATCCTGTGTACAAACAAAACATTTTTTAAAGCTGAAGTCGGAGTAGCTCTTTAAATCTACAGTGTACTGTATAATGATGCATCCCCCCGTGGGCAATTATCACTTGAGCTGTTGAGACTTTCTGTTCTCAGACTACTGGCACTCACAAACAGACTGTCAATTTCTGCTTTTGCTATGTTTTTAGGTGAATAATGCACATGCATGTCACTATATGCTATACATTTTCTGAAAATTTTTGTCTAACCATAGATTGAGAAGTAAACTGTATATGGTCAACCATAGAACCCTGTGAGCTGATCCCGGTAATGCCAAAGCAGCCTGGGGGAGGAAAAACGAATGATAGTTTTGCTTAAATATTCTCATTAGATCTGGATGACAAAATGCAGAAATGTTTGGTATTACCCAATTTTGGGAATGACATGCTGCCGTCAGCGCTTGCATTATTTTATTTGCAAATAAACGATTGCGATTCTGGTCTCGGCATGCGTAATATGTGCTGGGTGAATTTGGCTGCACGGCTGCTTGTTCTGGGATTTGAGTCTTGGATTTGTTGTATTAATGTTGTTATAAATTTTACTTGTGCTAAGCTGATGAGATGTCATTTTCGGCGATGAGGCGCCTAATGGACCCTGGATTCAAAAAGAAAAATTCTTTATTGCAATGTTTCTCCGAGGTGTCATCCACTCTGAAATTTACTCACTGTTGTGTAAGATCCTCCGAAGTCATTTGGTACACAGTATGATGATGAACCAGCCGATCAGCCGTGCATAGTTTTAGTTGGGGATATTCAGACAGCACAGATTTATTCATATTTGTTCATTGAGAGGAGATTTTTGTAGAGCGTTAGTTGATTGTTGATGTTTTTCTAGCCTTCCTTCAGCCCGGGGATAATTAAATAATTTATTCAGTGTTTTTGCGCTCATAGAAAAGTTTGTATGATAAGCTACTTTACTTTAATGTGGATGTGTAGCCATGGTAAACGGGCACAATTTATTGACTTTTTATTTTCTTTTTTTAAATGTGTGGATTTAATTTAACTCGAGGTCAACTGATTTTTGCTTTTCTTCTTATTTTGGCAGATTTGATTTCCATAATATATTAATTTTTCATTTTTGTGCATTATCACGATGAAAGGACTTCATATTATACAAATAAGCAAAAGGGTACAACATTTTTAGCTAATTAAAGAATATAAGTTTCCACTCGTGTTTTTTTTTTTTTTTAGGCACTTTGTTTTTTTCCCTGTCATTTTGCACTGCCAAGATGAAGTTTTTGCGGTGAATTTTTCCTTTTTATAATGGATTTTAGTCCTCTCGTTTTCTTTTTTTGTATTTTTTCCTGTTTTTTTTTTTATAAGTTATTTAAAGGGAACCAATCATCAGATTTTACCCTATATAACGCTTGGCAAAGCGTTATATAGGGTAATATCTTGATTTTCACCATTCCCGGGTGACGCTCCTACCCCCAGGGATGGTGAAGATATGAAGTTATAAACTAGTCGCCGCCGTAAGTAGTCACCTGGGCGGGGAGCTCTTCTCATCTACTCCTGTTCTTCGACCGGGAGTGACGCCCCCTCCGCTTGATTGATGGTCCGCGTCATCGCTCTGCTCCGTCTGTTCATTGAGCGGAATAATGACGCGGCCCTTCAATCAAGCGGAGGGGGCGTCGCTCCCGGCCGAAGAACAGGAGTAGATGAGAAGAGCTCCCCGCCCAGGTGACTACTTACGGCCATGGCGGTGACTAGTTTATAACTTCATATCTTCACCATCCCTGGGGGCAGGAGCATCCCACGGGGATGGTGAGGACAACAATTTTACCCTATATAATGCTTTGCCAAGCATTATATAGGGTAAAATCCGATGATTGGTTCCCTTTAAAGAGTACCTGTCATTTGTGTTAAATTTTATAATCCTCCCAGTTCACTGCCCCATCATGATTAACCACCCCCTGCCTTTCTTTTTATTATTTTTTAGTTTTCTACCTTGATATTGCTCTGTATTTTCTGCTCAGTCTCAATCAGATTCAGAGCAGGTGTGTCATCATCTGAAGCCATACAGAAGAGAATATCCTCCCTCACTCTACTACACACAGCCCAGAGCAGTTCAGTGTGAGAGGAGCTATGATAGGCTAAGGCTGCCCCCCCCCCCTTTCAGCATTTCCTGCTTTTGGACTTTTGTCAGGCCAGAGGGAGTCCAAAGTCTGTGCAAGAGATGGGAGGAAATGTGCTCTGGACAAGTAGTTTTTTTTAAACACAATTAAAACATAGAAAACTTAATTTTTTTTAAAAAACAAAGTACATTAGAATTATAAGGAGTGTAATAGCAACAATTAGTTTTAATGACAGTGCCCATTTAATTATTTTATCATATGACTCAAGAATTTCCATTGAATTAATGGGAGAAAAAAAGCCACAGAGAAACTACAGAGATCATCTGCTTTCCATGAGGTTGCAATAAACCTCCTATGGCAGTGTTTCCCAGCCAGTGTTCCTCTAGCTGTTGCAAAACTACAACTCCCAGCATGCCCAGACAGCCTTTGGCTGTCCGGGCATGCTGGGAGTTGTAGTTTTGCTAGTTGGGAAACACTTTCCTATGACTGGCACTTTCCTATCCTGTAAGGAGATCAGATAGGGTTTTAAGGGGCACAAGGCCCCACTTGATGTACAGGACCCCTATGATAACATTTTCCCGACATGGCTTTTCCATTGATTGCTTTCATGTCTTTTCATATAGATCACTTCTATAGATCACTTTGTGGAGATTTGGTTTCAGATTGGCATTGTATGACTATTTACATGGGGTGATGATCCCCATGACATATCAGTTGTAAGAACGCTTGTTACCAATCAGATCGCTTCTTTAATTTTTCGGAGGCCTTTTCAAAAATGAAAGAAGTGATCTGATTGGTTGCTATGGGCAACACAGAAACCTTTCCTCTTGACAGGTTTTGATAAATCTCCCCCTATGCCTTTTAATATAGTTGACGCAAGTTAAGAAGTGTCACTTTTTGGATATGACTGACTAATGCAAGTGTTTATATGTTACATGATTTTTCGGGGTCCATGTGTAATCAGAAAATGACAAGTTTGTATACGACGGGTTATTATATTGAACATATTTTGAAATTATTGTTTTCCAAGTAATTTTCTTTCCAAGTCTTCTTTATTATTTTTCATTCTTCATACATTTTTTGTATGGACTTGTTAGTCCGGCCAAGCCGAATAACAAGCTGACACTTTTCTGTTCTCTAGAGAAAACTTTTAGGCCTCGTTTACATGGCAGAATTTCCAAGCAAAAACTGGCAGAAAAATGAATCCTGGAAATTCTGTTGCAGTAGAGTTCCATTGGATTCTGCGGCACCGTGCACCGCCTTTTGCAGAAGGAATTGACAATGCACTCGGAAATACGTTGCCTTCTAGGAAGACGGACATTTCCGTGTGCAGTTAACAGCCCTTAGCAGTTTCCGCCTGATTGTCAGAGGCAAGATTACAATGATAAGTAACACCAGTATATAGATAATACAATCTACCATATATCATAGGTGATGATCACCGATAATCTCCTCAACTTCCCTGCTCTGCGCAGGTCAGAGAGAATGAGAATGCCTGCAAAACTCTTGCATAAAAGTCTATGAGTTTAGTCCAAACTACAGTATTCTATGGCACATGTGGCTGCCGTAAAGCAAAACTCTATGGGGAGATTTATCAAACCTTATGCAGAGGAAAAGTTGCTGAGTTGCCCATAGCAACCAATCAGATCGCTTCTTTCATTATTCAAAAGGCCTATTCTAAATGAAAGATCTGATTGGTTGCCATGGGTAACTGGTTAACTTTTCCTCTGCACAGGTTTTTATAAATCTCCCCCTAAATGCTTATTGAAAGCACATCCGGCAAGATGGCTGTAACCATAATCATATAGAGAAAAATAATAATCGAATGTTGAAAAATTTCAACAATTGGAGAAAAAAAATGATGAAATGAAAAGAATCCGTCTCTGGCTTTGATTAGTGAAAGTAAAAATAAGGCTATACATTTAAAGGCCTTTAAAAAATTAAAAAATGTGTAGTTCATAGCCTTTGAAGGGTATTGGAAAAAAATCATGACACAGACATGGTGTGTTGTACCTTCATGCTTCCTATACTTTGTTGTAGTTAATACAGCAGCATACATATTTATTAAAATCAGTTATAAATGTTCTCCAATAATGAGGTTATTCCATCAATTAATATATTTAAGTGAAACTTTAATCTTGTCAACCCCACAGCTCCAATGGGTGCTTGTGGGCAGGCAGCAAAGCCATATCTGTTCAATCCGAGTCCCATACTGTAGCCAAAGTAGTGTAAACTTCACTTCTATGGCACTTACTGGTGCTGGCGCAGATTCTTCTCTGCTTGTCGGAGAAATTGAGTATTCCTCTGTACCTACTACTCTTTTTGTATGACAAGAGAAGAAGCCAAAAATCAGTGCACAGCCTGCTCTCCAACAGGGATCCCTCTGCTTCTGTCAAGGATACAGTGAATAGACTTTACATTTTGGTCCAGGACTCAGGAAGGGTAAGGAGTCTCGGTGCTGGGGGCACTGTAGCAGTACAGTTATAAGTATATCTGAACACAGAAATCATTTTTATGAACTCCACATTGACATAATATACTTGCTAATGTTTTCTACATCTTACTCTAACTTCATTTATGGGATGACTTTACTATTTATTCAAATGTAAACATTTCAAGGATTGCTAGACTTTGTATTATTATTCTACAAATTAATATATTATTAGTTTTAAAGTTTGTTACAAGATAGTTGTACTCCTTAGAGGTAATATTTCTAAAATCATTTTTTATTAAAAATAAAATTTGTGTGTAGATTTGACTTCCCAAAGACATTATTTATGTTAGATTAGTTATTAAGTCTAAATTATAATTTCCCAAATATTGCCACAGCAGCAAATGGCTCATTAAATGCAGACTTGATGATGAATCGCTTTCTTGTATGAATAAAAAAAAAAAAAAAAAGGAAAATCAGGGCGATGAAAATGAGCAGTGTTTACTTTGTTAAGGTCATTATATGGTATATACTTTTTGAGTTTTCTTTTGACATTGCAGATTTTAAAAAGATATTTGTTCCTTTTTTTATTTTTATTTTTGCAATTTAGTTTAGTGTTTTTTTTAATAATATTCAGACCTATAAAAACTCAGCAAACCATTGTTTCCCGTGGATGGGTCAGAATAAAGAGCGATATGCACAGTGCCTCTTCTCACAGATGCCTTCTATACCCCTCCTCCAAAAGTATTCTAGTTTTTTGGAAAGTGGGTGGTGACAAAAATGAAAAGGAATCTGTCACCTGGACATCACTAAAGCTGGGTTCACATCATGTTTTTACCAATACGTGACCGTGTACGGCAGGGGGGAGCTACTGCATACAGGGCAAAATGAGCCGACCGGAGTCATCATTTCACTCCGGTCGGCTCATTGAAATGAATTACATACGGGCGGCATACGGGAACGCGAGGTTTTAGCTCCCCCTGCCGTATGCGGTCCCATATTGGGAAAAACGTGATGTGAACCCAGCCTTACACAGTTATATTGTAGCACAGAGAGTAATGGTACCTGTAGTTAGTAGGTCTCTGGCTGTATTACTTGAAATAAATACTTTTTAATTGCCTCCATGAAGAGTCAAAGAGGCATGGCTCGGGCAGTAAAGTGCCTCTTTCCACCCCTTTCACTGCCCCCTCCATCTGTGTTTGACAGACATGGCTCTTATATCCCTGCTGAAATCCTTCACATGCACCATTCTTCAGGATTGCGGCACATGCGATGTAAGCTTGCCACCTTTAGCGGCCCCTTTGCTGACTGTGAGCATGCTAGAGCTCTGTCTCCCCCCCCCCCACTGATTCAGTGTAGCCGCAGCTTGAGCTGCTAAGCCATCAATATGGATTAACAGCACCTGTTCAGGATTTTAGCAGTGGTCTGAGGGCTCTGTCTCTCAACCAAGGATAGAGAGGGTGGTAAACGAGAGTGGGGAGGAGCATTGCAACCCTTGTCACATAACATGATGCTTATAGATTGTACTGTATGGTATATATCATCTGCTCAGCTCCTCCTGCTCTATAATATGATACCGGCCAATTGTACTGTATTGTATATATCATCTGCTCAGCTCCTCCTGCTCTATAACATGATACCTGCAGATTGTACTGTATTGTATATATCATCTGCTCAGCTCCTCCTGCTCTATAACATGAGGTCTGTAGATTGTACTGTATTGTATATATCATCTGCTCAGCTCCTCCTGCTCTATAACATGATACCTGCAGATTGTACTGTATTGTATATATCATCTGCTCAGCTCCTCCTGCTCTATTACATGATATCTGCAGATTGTACTGTATTGTATATATCATCTGCTCAGCTCCTCCTGCTCTATAACATGATTACTGCAGATTGTACTGTATTGTATATATCATCTGCTCACCTCCTCCTGCTCTATAACATGATTCCTGCAGATTGTATTGTATTGTATATATCATCTGCTCAGCTCCTCCTGCTCTATAACATGAGGTCTGTAGATTGTACTGTATTGTATATAGCATCTGCTCAGCTCCTCCTGCTCTATAACATGATACCTGCAGACCTTTTTGTCAATGTGACATGTTCCCTTTAAGAGGACACATTTATTAGTGTTTTTATAAATAACCTACAAAACTGACTGTTGTAGTATAGAATGGGCTGTGCAGTTAAGAACATGAATGTTATTTTGGCTGTATTTTTAATGAGTGTTAAAAACTTGATAAAAGTTTTGCCGACATTTTGTTCCTCTAGCTTTCCACGTCATACCAAATCTTGGCTGTGTGTGTATATCTGCTTCTATTCCAGCTATTTACTCTAATTTACCGATGCTCATTCTTCTTTTAAAATGGAATAAAAGGAGGCGAGCGGTGCTTTTAGTGGCAGCCGTTCTGGTGTAAAGGGAAGCTTGTGAGACCTGCATTGTTCCTTAAGTGGCTCCCCTTGCAATACATAATTTGTACAATTTCCTTTTTATATTCACTTCTGTGACTATTTGTGGAAGCGCAGTTGTGCGTCCTGCTTTCTGTTAATATAGACAGGGTAACAAGGCTGTAAATACTGTTGATGCGTCCGAGTTAAGAAAGTGCACTTAACTGCTGGTTAAATGCTTGTGCCGCACAGTAGACACTCTGCCTGCGCTCATTGTATGGCCACATTAAGCCAGGTAGTAATGGAATCAATAGACCCTTGTTTTTTTTTTTTTCTCCTCTTTTTATCAGAATCCTTGAACTTTGAAAAAAAACAAACAAAAAAAAAAAAACAGGAGTTGGCTTACTCTGCTTTTATTAATGGAAGAAAGCAGGCTAAATTCAACTTAAACAGAAAATAAGTGCAGCTTACTGTGAGGGTATTATGAGTTCATTATATAAGTATCTTAAAGATGGTTCATGGGTGTTCTTTCTAAGGTATGTTTACCAACAGCTTGCTCATTCATGTCTGTATAAGTAATACTGTATGTGGTTAGATTAATCTTTAAGGGCAGGAGGATTTAGACCCCAAAAACAGCTACCAACCTGGCATTGAACATCATTGATGCCCTTGTATATCCTGGCCAATACAGCAAATCATGGGAAAAAACTGTGAAAATCGAACACATTGGGCCAATGAAGCTGAGGCAATAATACACCTTGATTTACTGCACATGTGCCACAGCTCGCTTTTCATGACTGACCTGTGGTATATCAAGCAAGCCAACAGAAGGGCTGGCCAGCATGACTGTTTATTGGATGGACACCACCCCCTGCCTCTCTACAGGTCATGTGAATATATAATGCATTAATTTCTGAATTATTTTTCAACATTATGCTGCAATAGTTGGAATGCACAGTAGCGTCATTGTCAATCCATTACCATTCTGAATTACCGCTTGGTGGCGGATTAGGCATGAATTCTTCTGACAGGTTCACTTTTTGGAGAATAATAATAATTTAGCTTAAGGGCTGTATAAAAACAATAAACATACTATTCTCTCCTCCTCCAGTTTCCCACTGCTGTCGCATCAACGCTCCTGATCCTAAGCTGGTCTCCAGTAACAGGTATTCTAAGTTCTGTGCTATCCCTACCCTACCCTACAGGACCTGCCTTATCAGCCAATTAGTGACTGAGGTAGGACACCCTCGTGGCAACTGATTGGGATTGGTATGGCCCACAACTTGGAAGAAGTGGAGACCAGCAGGGCAGCTGCGGAGGACTGAAGGAGGTGAGTATAGCATGTTTACTATTTTTATACAACCATAGCCCTGCCACTAAATTTTTGTTTTCCAAACAAACCCTTTAATAGGAGGCTTTATTTCTGATACCGTAATTTAAACACTTAATAGCCATTTGACTGAAATGAATCTGTGTGTATACCTGTGATTGATGGTGAATAGGAGTTACAGAACATGTTATAACACCTAACCACTGCCAAAGCTAAACATTTTATCTGAGACCATGGCAATGGTGGATCAGAACCAAAGAAACTATTCTAATACTTCACTTTAATGTGAATTAGCAAATGTAAATAATGAATAAAAAATAATTCTCTATTTCATGTTACCCCTAACCGAAATGAACAAAAAGGTATATACAATCATGGCCGTAAATGTTGGCACCCGTGAAATTTTTCAAGAAAATGAAGTATTTCTCACAGAAAAGGATTGCAGTAACACATGTTTTGCTATACACATGTTTATAACCCTTTGTGTGTATTGGAACTAAACCAAAAAAGGAGGAAAAAAGCAAATTGGACATAATGTCACACCAAACTCCAAAAATGGGCTGGACAAAATTATTGGCACCCTTTCAAAATTGTGGATAAATAAGATTGTTTCAAGCATGTGATGCTCCTTTAAACTCACCTAGGGCAAGTAACACATAGTCTTTACATTGTTTGTATGTGCCACAATAAGCATGGGCAACAGAAAGAGGAGAAGAGAACTGTCTGAGGACTTGAGAACCAAAATTGTGGAAAAATATCAACAATCTCAAGGTTACAAGTCCATCTCCAGAGATCTAGATTTGCCTTTGTCCACAGTGCGCAACATTGTCAAGAGGTTTGCAACCCATGGCACTGTAGCTTATTTCCCTGGGCGTGGACAGAAGAGAAAAATTGATGAAAGGTGTAAACGCAGGATAGTCCAGATGGAGGATAAGCAGCCCCAAACAAGTTCCAAAGATATTTAAGCTGTCCTATAGGCTCAGCGAGCATCAGTGTCAGCGCGAACTATCCGTTGACATTTAAATGTAATGAAATACTATGGCAGGAGACCCAGAAGGACCCCACTGTTGACACAGATACATAAAAAAGCAAGACTACATTTTGACAAAATGAACTTGAGTAATTCAAAACCCTTCTGGGAAAACGTCTTGTGGACAGATGAGACCAAGATAGAGCTTTTTGGTAAAGCACATCATTCTACTGTTTACCGAAAACAAAATTAGGCCTACAAAGTAAAGAACACAGTACCTACAGTGAAATATGGTGGAGGTTCAATTATGTTTTGGGGTTGTCTTGCTGCCTCTGGCACTGGGTGCCTTCAATGTTTGCAAGGCATCATGAAATCTGAAGATTACCAACAGATTTTGAGTCGCACTGTACAACCCAGTGTCAGAAAGCTGGGTTTGCGTCCGAGATCTTGGGTATTCCAGCAGGACACTGACCCCAGACATACGTCAAAAAGCACCCAGAAATGGAGGGCAACAAAGTGCTGGAGAGTTCTGAAGTTGCCAGCATTGAGTGCAGATCTAAATCCCATTGAACACCTGTGGAGAGATGTTAAAATTGCTGTTGGGAAAAGGCGCCTTCCAAGAAGAGAGATCTGGAGCAGTTTGCAAAGGAAGAGTGGTCCAACATTCCGGCTGAGAGGTGTAAGAAGCTTATTGATGGTTATAGGAAGTGACTGATTTCAGTTATTTTTTCCAAAGTTTGTGCAACCAAATATTAAGTTACGGGTGCCAATAATTTTGTCCAGCCCAATTTTGGAGTTTGGTGTGACATTATATCCAATTTGCTTTTTTCCTCCCTTTTTTGGTATAGTTCCAATACACACAAAGGCAATAAATGTGTATAGCAAAACATGTCAAAACGAAAAGACAAGAGTTCCAGCTCCACCAAAAAATAGTTAAAAATAAGTAACTTTAATTCATATCATATTAAAAAAATGATGAAAGGAAAACACACATAGCAAAAAAGTGCTCTAGGGAGTTAAAAACCCACGTCCACCAACATGGGTTTATAACTCACTAGAGCACTTTTTTGCTATGTGTGTTTTCCTTTCATCATTTTTTTAATATAATATGAATTTAAAGTTACCTATTTTTAACTATTTTTTGGTGGAGCTGGAACCCCTTTCTTTTCGTATTGGATTGTATCAAGCAAGGATATGGCTTGGCTCTTGTTTCCGGTGCTTCCTGCAAATGGACATCTTCTCCCTTTATATTCTGGCAAATATATTTTTTCTCAATAGCAAAACATGTGTCACTGCAATCCTTTACTGTGAGAAACACTTCATTTTCTTAAAAAATTTCAGGGGTGCCAACAATTACGGCCATGACTGTATGTAAATGTGTGTGTGTGTGTGTATATATATATATATATATATATATATATATATATATATATATATATATATTAGAATGGTATGAAAGACAACCCTGTTTCTTAGTCCACAATATTTTTTGTTAGTCCAGTAAGTAAAAAGAGCCATTAAAGCAGTACCTGCTCAAGATGGTGAGGTGCATCAGTAGGCACAGCCCCAACATGCAGAGGGGGTGCCTCTACATTACATTATATAGTGTTTCCATAGTGGTTGGCACAGCACATTTATTTAGCATGTTAATTTTGCTCTGTACATGTATTGGTATATTTGTGCCATGTGTTATAATCTTGCATCTCTGAGCCAATACATTTTGCAGCATACAATGCATTTAGGAACATAAGAGTGACATGCTAATTTTGGGTTGGTTAAGTTACCCAACTTTCCTGGACATAAAAAAAGATATATATATTATTACTATCCAGTGTGCACGAAAGCTAGGTGTTAGAGCAACCCCCACAGCAGTAGTCACTCAGCTTTTCTATCTTCCTGAATATAAGTGTCGATACAATGTATAGGATAGGATAGGATACATAGCTACACATAGAATAAGGATATCAAATTATGTTTTCAACTTCTACAAAAAATACTAAACCTATAAAAGGAATCATAGAAGTATATTAAAAAGCCTTTAAAGGGGTAGTCCAGTGCTGAAAAACCTATCCTTTAAACTAAGCATAGGGAATAAGTTTCAGATGGCGGGGGTTCCGACCGCTGGGGCCCCCTGCGATCTCTCTGTACGGGGCCCCGGCTCGCTGGCCAGATAGCAAGTGACGACCACTGCACGAAGCGGCAGTCGACACGCCCCCTCAATACAGCGCTGTGGCAAAGCCGGAGATTGCCGAAGGCAGCGCTCCGGCTCTGCCATACAGTAGTATTTTTGGGGGTGCGTGTCAGGCACCGCTTCGTGCGGTGGTCAACACGCACCTTTCCGCGGGCTGCCGGGGCCCCGTACAGGAGATTGCGGGGGGGGCCCAGCGGTTGGATTCCCTGCGATCTGAAACTCATCAGCATTTTTTCAGTTTTTCAGCACTGGATATCTCCATTAAGAGTCTTGTAGAAATCCCATAGAAAACACAGGGGTTAATTTCCTGCTGATCTGTTTCGTTTTGGCTGGGGGTTAGATAATGGGACAGTGCCTAGCCAAGAGGAAGGTTATGACCTTCTTTTCATCCTACTGCGGACGGACAGATGGGGAGAGGCTGCAGCAAGTTATCTAAGGCTAGGGCTACATGGACAGGGTTGTATGACCAAAAATCACGGTGTTGCTCTGATGTGATAGTGCTGTGTCACATTGCAACTCAAAAAGGACTTGAGTCACAAGAAATCCATCTCATGATACTGTCCGTTCAATGGTGCAGACAATTGTGCTCATTGAAGGGGTACTCGGGTAGAAATTTTTTTTTTAAATCAACTGGTGCCACAAAGTTAAAGGGGTATTCCAGGCAAAACCTTTTTTAATATATATCAACTGGCTCTGGAAAGTTAAACAGATTTGTAAATTACTTCTATTAAAAAATCTTAATCCTTCCAATAGTTATTAGCTTCTGAAGTTTTCTGTCTAACTGCTCAATGATGATGTCACGTCCCGGGGGCTGTGCATGATGGGAGAATATCCCCATAGGAACTGCACAGCTCCCGAGACACGAGTCATCAGAAAGCAGTTAGACAGAAAACAACAACTCAACTTCAGAAGCTAATAACTATTGGAAGGATTAAGATTTTTTAATAGAACTAATTTACAAATCTGTTTAACTTTCTGGAGCCAGTTGATATATAAAAAAAAGTTTTGGCCTGGAATACCCCTTTAACCCCTTAAGGACCGGGGGGGGTTTCCGTTTTTGCATTTTCGTTTTTTGCTCCTTTCCTTTAAAAAATCATAACTCAATTTTGCACCTAAAAATCCATATGATGGCTTATTTTTTGCACCACCAATTCTACTTTGTAATGACGTCAGTCATTTTGCCCAAAAATCTACGGTGAAACGGGGAAAAAAAATCATTGTGCGACAAAATTGAAAAAATAAACTGCCGTTTTGTAACTTTTGGGGGCTTCCGTTTCTACGTAGTACATTTTTCGGTAATAATGACATCTTATCTTTATTCTGTAGGTCCATACGGTTAAAATGATACCCTACTTATATAGGTTTGATTTTGTCGTACTTCTGGAAAAAATCATAACTACCGTACATGCAGGAAAATTAATACGTTTAAAATTGTCATCTTCTGACCCCTATAACTTTTTCATTTTTCCGTGTATGGGGCGGTATTAGGGCTCATTTTTTGCGCCGTGTTCTGAAGTTTTTAACGGTACCATTTTTGCATTGATAGGACTTATTGATCATTTTTAAATGAAAAAAAATGCACTATTTTGGACTTTGGAATTTTTTTGCGCATACGCCATTGGCCGAGCAGTTTAATGAACAATATATTTTTATAATTCGGACATTTCCGCACGCGGTGATACCACATATGTTTATTTTTATTTACACTTTTTTTTTTTTATGGGAAAAGGGGGGCGATTCAAACTTTTAATAGGGGAGGGGTTAAATGATCTTTATTCACTTTTTTTTTTTCACTTTTTTTTAGCAGTGTTATAGCTCCCATAGGGACCTATAACACTGCACACACTGATCTTTCACATTGATCATTGGTTTCTCATAGGAAACCAGTGATCGATGATTCTGCCGCATGACTGCTCATGCCTGGATCTCAGGCACTGAGCAGTCATTCGGCGATCGGACAGCGAGGAGGCAGGTAGGGACCCTCCGGCTGTCCTGCAAGCTGTTCGGGATGCCGCGATTTTGCCGCGGCTAGCCCGAACAGCCCACTGAGCTAACCGGCAGTTTTTACTTTCACTTTTAGCCGCGTGGCTCAGCTCTGAGCACGCGGCTAAAGGGTTAATAGCGCGCGGCGCCGCGCACTATTAGCGGCGGGTCCCGGCTTCACTATGATGCCAGGGCCGCCGTGATATGATGCGGGGTTACCGTGTAACCCCGCGTTATATCACGGGAGCAGGACCAAGGATGTACCGGTACGTCCTTGGTCCTTAAGGGGTTACAGGGGTACTCCGGTGGAAAACTTTTTTTCTTTACATCAAAAGGTGCCAGAAAGTTAAACAGATTTTTTAATTACTATTTTAAAAAAAATCTTAATCCTTCCAGTACGTATTAGCTGCTGAATACTACAGAGGAAATTCTTTTCTTTTTGGAACATAGTGCTCTCTGCTGACATCATGACCACAGTGCTCTCTGCTGACATCTCTGTCCATTTTAGGAACTGTCCAGAGCAGCATATGTTTACTATGGGGATTTTCTCCTACTCTGGACAGTTCTTAAAATGGACAGAGATGTCAGCAGAGAGCACTGTGCTTGTGATTCAGCAGAAAGCTCTGTGTTCCAAAAAGAAAATAATTTCCTATGTAGTATTCAGCTAATAAGTACTAGAAGGATTGATATTTTTTTTATAGAAGTAATTTACAAATCTGTTAAACTTTCTGGCACCAGTTGATTAAAAAAATAAAATAAAAAAGTTTTCCACCGGAGTACCCCTTTAAACAGATTTGTAAATTACTTTTATTTAAAAATCTTAATCCTTCCAGTACTTATCAGCTGCTGTATACTAAAGAGAAAGTTCTTTTGTTTTTGAATTTCTTTTCTGTCTTACCATAGTGCTCTCTGCTGACACCTCTGTTCATTTCAGGAACTGTCCTGAGCAGGATAGGTTTGCAATGGGGATTTTCTCCTGCTCTGGACAGTTCCTGACATGGACAGAGGTGTCAGCAGAGAGCACTGTGGTCAGACAGAAAATAAATTCAAAAAGAAAACCACTTCCTGTGGAGCATACAGCAGCAGATTTGTCCTGGAAAATGTAAGTATTTTTTATAGAAGTAAATTAGAAATCTGTTTACCTTTTTGGCAACAGTGGATTTTAAAAACATTGTTTTCCACCGGAGTACCCCTTTAACTAAAGGAAAGGAGGCGATAAAGGGAGAAATGCTTGGATTTCTCTTATGCATTTTGTTTACTCAATGCACTTGTGTAATATTTAAACTTCCTTCTGGCTGACTATTGAGAATTTTGAGATACACCTTTTTTTTTTCCTACCCAATGAGGCACAATTCACGTTGGAACTCCTTTTGGGGGTCTATGTTGCAGTTTCCATTTTATTTAGCAGGATTTGAATGGGGGAAAAAATGAAGAAAAAAATAAAATAAATTCTGCGAGCAGTATTCTTTTGGACTGTCAAATTATGCAGAATAAGCAGACACCATACAGAAATCACTAGGGAGCCCATTGAAGTCTTTGGGATTTGCTCGGGATCTGTTGGAGTCCGTTCAGCTACATTTTTGATCCCCAAGCAGAATTTGCAATGGAGGTCACCAAATCGGACCTTTCAGCGTTAATGTGAAACCAGCCTAATATTCATCATCCAAACCTGCAGCTACAACTTGAGAATTTTTTGTAAACATTTCTAATAGCTTCTGTTGTTATATAATTATTTGACCAAACTTTACATGTCCCAACTTAAGAGTTAATGAATGATAATTTCATTTTGTAAAAATATATATATATTTTTTCTCCAGGTTCCCATGGCAAGGGCCAGCATTTTATGGCTTATTGGAGAGTATTGTGAGCGAGTGCCTAAAATTGCGCCCGATGTACTGCGGAAAATGGCAAAGAGCTTCACCAATGAGGATGACCTGGTCAGGTTGCAGACATTAAACCTTGCAGCAAAGCTGTACTTAACTAATTCCAAACAGGTAAAGTAATGGCCGTGCTAAGAGGACCCCAGTAATCTTGGGCTGTGAACAGTTCCTGATATTAATATATTAATAAGTAATTTTGTAGTTTAGCGAAGCAAATTAGCAATTTAGGTAAATGAAGAAATGGAGAAATTTGATTAAAATGAAGAGAAGTTTTAATAGAGATGTTAGAAGTTTGACATTGACCCGCTTCTCCCTCTATTCACAAATTATACATGAGGTAATGGTATATAGGAATTCAGCAATAGGTGATTTCTCTTTGAATGGCCCCTAGTTACCCAAAGGGCTGCCACTTATAAAGGTAGATACCCCGTAGATGGGAAAGATGTAGTCTTGCCTTATGTGGACAATCTGCAGCATTTCAGTCAATAAATCTGTATGAAATCATTCAGATTTGTTGCTGGTTGGTAGAACCCCGCAGGTAGCCGCGGCCGACATGCCCCCTCCATGTTTCTCTATGGGATACATGGAGGGGGTGTGTCGGCCGCCTCTTCGTGCCTTGACTGCCTTGGCCCAGTACATGAGATCGCCGGGAATCCCAGTGGTCAGATAGGATAGGGAATATGATTTTTTTTCACTACAGTACTCCTTTTAAGGCTTTTAGTGGCATGTTTCATATCCACACCGCAGGTATATTTTTGGGAAGATTTTCTCTGTACAGTGTACTTTTTCTGTACAATGTGGATGAATTTTTAAAATCTCTGTAAATGCTGCATTATAGTTTTGTGTGAAAAAACTACAGCAAGTACGCCATGTGTGAACCCATCATAAAGGAAATAATTTAGGCCCTGTTCACACCTGTGTCATAGTTTCTGCCATAAACCATCACTATGATGCAGTACTAGATCTGTTGCTAGACAGACATTGGTGACTGATGAACTGTTTGGCTTATAATGTGGTCAATCGGGTTCTGCCACAGTGTCTGTCATTTTGACTATATTCTTCTCTTTGAAGATGATGAAACTGCATTGGAGGCCACAACACAGATGTGGGCAAAACTTTAGGGATTCACTAATAATATTCTCAAAAAAAGTCAGAAAAGAGTTGCGTTCAGCTGAAAGGATTCCTGCACAAACTTCTCCTGGCAGTGAGGGGGTTAGATGTTGGGTCAACTTGCTGGCAATGCTAGAAACCGCTCTATGGAAGGTTTGCTGGCTGAGACCTCTCCTATCCTGCCGTGATTACAAAGTAATTCCTAAACCGGCTGAAGGCATTTTTCTTATTCAGTTGAGTACACCAAGTCTATGAATTTGCTTCATTAGTCTAAATAAGCACTTTTCACACTTGCTGCCTGTTATTTGAGGTATTTGTGTCTTTATTTGCGCTGTATACACATGGTTAGCAGCAGAACGTGTTGTGACTATTTTTAACAAACATTTATGCCTCGCAGATGCATCTAATTTGGAACATAATGGCAAAATTTGGTTTGCCGAAGGCTATTATAAAAATGATCTCAATGCAGTTTTAATGTAGCATAGTCAATGGCTGAATTAAGAAATGATGGAAAATTCGCCATAAAACAAGCTGTTACCTTACATAAATAAATGAATGAACAGTATTACCGCAGGCTATAAGCGCTCTTTTATCTTGGTTTTTAGAGGGCATCAGCAGCTTGCTTTTATGAAAAAGTAACAGCTAAATGCACAGCAAATAATTTGTAGTAATCCAGTTCAGTGATTCATGTGTCTCCTTTAATGGGTCGTAATTCAGAGCAAAGTAAGAGAGTAAGAGCGCTAGTGTGTGGACCCTTGTGGTGCCAGGGACACTATCTCTTCATAAAGCTCACCTCGGATGGAACACTTTGCCAGCCCCCTAATACCCTCTGATGTTTTGATGTCCTGCATATTTTCTCGATTAAGTTTTGAGTGCCATGTTTTTCGTTGTGTTTCCACATTCATTATCCTCACGCAGGCCCTTCAGTGGGTTTGCCATATATGATTATTTTTTAATGATGCCTTTCTTTCCACTTCAGCAGTTTAATAATCTAGCACATGGCTGCCTCGCCGTAGTTAACATTCACCTCCGAGCTTAGAGCAGGACATGTGTTTTTGGCTTCGATATTCCATTTGCAGCTTCAGAAATGCCTATTCCCTGCGGAGCAACATTTGTTTGTCTTAATGCTTCATTTTTATTACCTCTTTAAATATGTTTACTGAGAGTTATCAATAATCATAAATAACTTCTTCTGCTTTTTCTCTCTCCTTCTTCTTTTTTTTTTCTCCTCCCGACAGACAAAATTGCTTACTCAGTACATATTAAATCTTGGCAAATACGATCAGAATTACGATATCAGGGACCGCACGCGTTTTGTAAAACAGCTTATTATTCCAAATGAGAAGAGTGGAGCTCTGAGTAAATATGCCAAGAGAATATTTCTGGCCCAGAAACCAGCTCCTGTACTAGAATCTCCTTTCAAAGGTAAATTGAATATATACCCCCACCCCTATATGTACTAATGCTTCTGGTGGGGGTAATACCAGTGGGTGACCAGTCTTGTACTGGGTTTATCCCTTACACGAAGTGCTGGCATACAAGTGAAGCATAATCCTGTGCTAGCACCAAGGAGAGAGGCTCATAAATGTGGGGTGCTGTTGGCTGGAAATTAGAAATGAGCCAAAAAGATTCAAGGGGTATTCCGGCTTTATACACCTTATCCCCTATCCAAAGGATAACGAGGACCTGACGTCACACCACGCCCCATCCATTCATGTCTATGGGAGGGGGCGTGATGGCCGTCACACCCCCTCCCATAGGCCATGAATGGAGGGGGCGTGGCTATGACGTCATGTCCACGTCTCGGAGGCACAGAATGCCGGGGGCTGCACCGATATCGCAGTGCTCCCCAGCGGCGGGACCCCTGCGATCATACATCCTATCCCCTATCCTTTGAAAAGGGGATAAGCTGTATAAAGCTGGAATACCCTTTTAATTAAAAATTATCCAAAAACGGTTTTAATTGGCTAAAAAATGGCTGCTTTTACTACTAGCCCTACAGATCCGCCTATCTGCTGCATTGTCTATCATGTTCCATACTGTACTGTTACTACTAGGAACCCCACCTCAACCCTAAATATAAAAAAAAAATTAAACCTAGGAGACCTCAGAATGTCATACATGACTTTTCAGGGCGATGGAGACATTTTAGATTCAGAACAAATTTATTCAGACAGAATAGAGTCTGATTGCCAATTCTAGTGCATTGAGATCAGAAGAAATATTTGGGAAATTCATTCATCTCTACTGGAAACCTCTTAGGGCTCATTCACACTACAGAATCTCCACCCAGAGATATTATGGCTTAGTTTCCATCTGGAGTGGTTTCCCGCAAAACAAGCTGGCGCTAGGACCACTCTGAAATGCACAATCTTAATAGACAGCAATGCATTTTAGAGCAGATTCTGCAGAAAGAATAAACCTGTTCATTCATCCTTCGCAGTCTGAAATTCCACACTGAAGTTCTGTATTGTATATGATGCAGCAGATTCCCATTAAGAGTGATAGGAGGCTGCTGCACCATATTTTCCAAGCAGAATTCCGCTCGGAAAATACCGTACTTAGTGTGAATGTTCCCTTAGGTTCCCTTGCTGCTTCTACAGGAAAATGACTTTGTGTTATGGGCTGGTTATTCTGTTAGAGGTAGTGCCTGTTCATCGTGTGCAGGCGGAACTACACCAATAACTGAACAATGTTGTGGCGACATTTTTCAGCTATTGAACATTGCGTGTGGTTTCACCCCTGCAATGATTGTGACTGGTACCCAACCCTCTCGTCTCAGAACTTATAACTTATACTTACAAGACATGCAGTGCGCAGAAGTGGGTTCAGGGAAACAGAACAGGTCAAACCTCTTTAAATTTGTAACACTACACCTCTCCGTACACCAGTCAGTGCTTAAAGGGGTACTCCGGTGGATTTATTTATTTTTTTTAAATCAACTGGTACCAGAAAGTTAAACAGATTTGTAAATGACTACTATTAAATTTTTTTTTACCCTTCCAGTACTTTTTAGCAGCTGTATGCTACGGAGGAAATTCTTTTCTTTTTTTTAATTTCTTTTTTTGTCTTGTCCACAGTACTCTCTGCTGACACCTCTGTCAGTGTCAGGAACTGTCCAGAGCAGCATAGGTTTGCAATGGGGTTTTTCCTCCTTCTCTGGACAGTTCATGGGACGGGCATCATGTGTCAGCAGAGAGCACTGTGGACAAGACAAAAAAGAAATTCAGAAAGAAAAGAATTTCCTCTGTAGTATACAGCTGCTAAAAAGTACTGGAAGGGTAAAGATTTTTTAATAGAAGTCATTTACAAATCTGTTAAACTTTCTGGCACCGGAGTACCCCTTTAATGCAGGGTTTCCACACCAGAGTACCCCTTTAAGGCAGGGTTTCCACACCAGGGTGCCTCCAGATGTTGCAAAACTACAAATCCCAGCATGCCCGGACAGCCTTCGGCTGTCCGGGCATGCTGGGAGTTGTAGTTTTGCAACACATGGAGGCACCCTGGTTGGGAAACACTGGCTTAAGGTGTGAGATGGGTTTATTTTGCAAAGAATATCAGTGATTCATAAGTTGTCCCATATGCAACAAGATGCTAATTCTGTAAGTCGACTGGTTTTCTGGTGTTTTTAGCGCTCATGTAGATTTATTGCTAATTTCAGTAGTAATGGTGTTTGGTGTAGCAGAAAAAGAATGATTAAAATTCAGAATGAGCTTGTGGAAAGCCTTGTCTGTGGGTTGTTAAACTGCGCTGTCATTCTTAATATTTACCACACAGTCATTTTCACCCAATCTGCATTCTATCCCGGCGCCTCTAAACATACTGACTGATTAGTTTTTATATTGACCATTATGAAAAGATTATTAGAATGTATGGATAGAAATAATCGTCCTGACCTTATGGAAAGCTGTCTGCTTTCTGTCTATTACTTGATATTCAGGCTATCTAACGGCAATGATCTGCCATCTTCATAATGGTTGCACTTTGTGCTGCAAGGCTCATAGGTTTCACTGTAATCCGCTCTTTGCTCCTTATGTCTTTTATTCTATAGATCGAGATCGTTTCCAGCTTGGTACTCTATCGCACACGCTGAATGCTAAGGCTTCTGGGTACTTGGAGCTGTCTGACTGGCCAGAGGTAGCACCTGATCCCTCTGTTCGCAATGTGGAAGTTATTGAACCGGTATGTTTCTAATTTCTTATTTCTTGTTTTACATTTTCCAGTGAAATATACAACAGGGGTTTTTATAATCATTTTGTTATTATAGTTTTATCACCATAAAGGCTGTGGACACCTTTGCAGGGAATTTCTTTGTATTATTCTTTTGTTTCCTGGTGAAGCAACTTTTTAAGTCAGTGTTTCCCAACCAGGGTGCCTCCAGATGTTGCAAAACTACAACTCCCAGCATTCCTGGACAGCCTTTGTTAGCCTCTTTCTTTCCGGGCATGCTGGGAGTTGTAGTTTTGCAACACCTGGAGGAACCCAGGTTGGGAAACACTGTTCTAAGTTTTTTTTTTTTTTTTTTTTATGTACTACCTTTTTGATGGTGGATAGAAAGTGATTAGACAAATGATGCTCTCTCTCAGTGCTAGCAACAGGGAGGGCAAGTGGATTGTTATGCAGCAGTGCAAAATATGGACAGAGAGGAGAGCATATATGGAGGGCAGCTCACACAGGGACTTTGACAGCGTGGACCTGCACTGATGGCAATGCAGTCTGAGCGGAGTTTCAATGAAAGAATGAACATGTTCATTCTTTCAGCGGAAAATTCCTGTTGCGGAATGTGTTGTTTTGCTATTGTCCCAGCCTGCCTAAAAAAAAAAAAAAACTTTAACTCACCTTCCTCCGCCCCCTTGTTGCTCTGAGATCAGAACGCCCCATCTCCGACTGGTCTACGCTTACAGTCTGCTTCAACGGAGCTGACCAGAGCTGTAGATGTGACATTGCAGCATGATTTAACCAGTTACTGACCGCTGTGGTATCCTGCCTCGGCCAATGATTGGGGAGCGGCATTGTCAGTTCCCCCTGCTGTAGAGGCTATGCTCTGCAGCTCGTGGGAAAGCTGGGTCACTGGCCCTGGATGGGACACTCTGATATCAGAGGTACGAGAGAGCGGAGAAAGGCGAGTAATGTTTTTTATTTATTGATTTTTTAAGGCAGGTTGGGGACAATAGCAAAATAAAAAACACATGGAACAACCCCTTAAATGGTTTTGTTATTATCAAATACTCCGTCTTTATCCACATTCTAGATTAGAATAAGAAGCTCAAATCTGGTAGGTTGCTTAGGGAAAACTGACACAATTCTGACCCAGAGTAGAAGTCTTTTTGATTATGATGTCAGAACATTAAACCTTCAATTCCACATTCTGTTCTAATAGTTGAATTGTCTAGCAATATATTCAGCAGATTTTATTAAAATTGCATCTGGATTCGGTCTAAATATAATTGCGGCTTATATCTACATATCGCCCACATGAACAATTACCTTCTGCCACCTTCTTGCCCTCTGCACCTTTACAAGTAGAACTTTTGTAAACTTTCTAACATAAATTGTGCTCAGAGGCCAAACTAATTTCTTTGCCTATAATTGTCACGTGAAATTAACAGATTTCCCTTTATTTATAACTGTGACAAACAGGAGAAAGTCAGTGTTCGGAGCTTGGCTCTCTTTCCCAACCTTTTCTTTTTAAATGTCTCTTTACCTTCAAAGGTCTGCAGGCTTTTAAGACAGCTATTCTAGTATTTTATTCTCTTGTGGATTCTTCCCTTGTAGCTTAGGTCCGCTATAGAAGGATAAATACAATGCTAAACATCTGTTCATCCTCAAACGCACATGGTCTGGGAATGTCCTACCACATAAGCATTTTGGTCATCTAAATGCTATACGATGTATTGTAGATTTTTGTTCCCCAATTAATAGTATGTTAGACCTGGACCCTTATCCTGCAGATATGGTAGAAAATAGCATAAGCAGATTTTTGGGGGTTAATTCTCCCCCTTCTCTACTTTTCCATGCCACTAAGATTTTTTTGTAAATGGAATTCTGTAAATCGCTACCCTATGTATGTCTACCCTATGTATATCTAAAGAGAGATTTCTTTCATGGAATTGCTCATAATGTCCACCGTTTCTCTCTGCCATAGGCTACAACATGGACTACTTCAGTTGGAAAACCTAAGAAAGAAAAGAATACCTCAGATAAGTTTTACTCTTCGGATGAAGAGGATAAGGAGTCTGCAGCATCCAGTGGTAAGCCCATGTGTTAAATATTGAATTGTTTTGTTAGCTTCGCATGATATGTTGACTGCCAAGGAGTAAGTACTTCACATTTCATCTATGTGTTGTCTTATACGAGTCCTTGTGCAATTCATACATAACATGAGTGCAGAAAAAAGTGGGATCAGTGTCAGTAGAAACCTGGAGATCAGTTACCTGCTTTACTCTAGGGTAGTGGTCTTCAACCTGCGGACCTCCAGATGTTGCACAACTACAGTTCCCAGCATGCCTGGACAGCCAACGGCTGTCCAGGAATGCTGGGAGTTGTAGTTTTGCAACATCTGGCGGTCCGCAGGTTGAAGACCACTGCTCTAGGGCGTTTGATGCTGGCATTGGGGGCATTGTGTATATGCTGGCAACATTAACAGGACCACCTCACAGTCATGTCAGTTCCAGTGGAACTACAAATAAAAAGGGGGTTGTGGAGTTAGCCCTTTTAATATTGCGCTTATACAGGGCATTTGAATCCTTTTAAATATATCATTATTATTACATGGCAGCAATCAAATGACCAGAAATTGGACCACCTATTTGTTGAAAAAGTTGTCTCATTTGTCAATGTGTTGCTTCAGTATTTTTCTATATACTTAGCAGTTGATAAGGTGCCATTAGTGCGCCAGTATGGATCAGATACAACCTAAACCTTCTCACCAGCTCAAGCTGCAACAAACTGATCCTGTTAACGACCAAAGATGTGTATACATGTCCTTGTACTGTTATCAGTGTATGGTGCGGCCTCCCGACTGCCCGCACCATACAGGGTGGCCCTCAGCTGATTCATGTAGCTGAGGGCTGCTGTTAATAGCCGACATGTGATGATTGCCACGGCCGACTAGGACAGCGGCGCCTAAAGGGACAAAAGTGGTGTCCAAAGCTGACAGTGGCATCTAAAGGGACCTTTAAACAGTCCCTGGTGAACCAGTGGAGTGGATCGAACCAACACCCCCCCCCCAAACACACACACACACACACACACACACACAATTTCAGCACAATTTCGTGGGGGAGCGATCCACTGCTGAGTTAGCGTGAGGGCTTACCTCTTCTGCTGTGGCTCCTGCATTGATAGAGCCTGGCTGGACCAGGCTTTATCAATTGAGCGCAGAGCACACAGATCAATGTAGTTCTTATGGAACTACATTGATCTGTATGAGGAATCTAATCATTCCTCCTAAAAGTCCACCAAGGGGACTAATAAAGTGTAAGAAAAAAAAAGTTTAATAATATAAAAATATGTAAACATAATAAAAAATAATGATATGTGGTATCACCCCGTGCGTAAATGTCCAAACTATAAAAATATAACATTAATTAAACCGAATGGTCAACGGCATATACATAAAAAAAAAAAAATCAAAAATTGCATATTTTGGGTCACTTTGTATAGCTTAAATAAATTTATAAGAACCAATCAAAAAGTCCCATGAAAACAAAAATACAGATAAAAACTACAGATCACGGCACAAAAAATTAGCCCTCACACATCCCCATATACGGAAAAATAAAAAAAAGTTATAGGGGTCAGAAAGGACATTTTTAATCCTGCTAATTTTTATGCATAAGGTTATAATTTTTTAACAGAGGTAAAACCAAATCAAACCTATATAAGTTGGGTATCATTTTAATCGTTTGGACCTTCAGAATAAAGATAAGGTGTCTCTGCAAATAATCAGAAGCCTGCAAAAGTTCCAAAATTACGTAATAAATTTTTCTTTTTCAATTTTGCCCCACAAATATTTTTTTATGGTTTCGACGTACATTTTGCGGTGAAATTATTGATGTCATTACAAAGTAAAATTGGTGGTGCAAAAAACAAGCCCCATATGGGTCTGTAGGTGGAAAATTGAAAGCGTTAGGATTTTTCGAAGTGGTCCTTAAGGGGTTAAAGTTGTTAATGTCATAACAAACAACTTTAAAAAAAAATTTACCCAGAGTTGTCAGGCAGGGAAGCCGGTGGCATTGTGTAAAGCGATCCGCTCCCCTGACGGCTAAGAGATCCAACCTTTTCTCTACATAGAAGTCTAAAGTTGTTTTTCATGACCATAACACTTTAGAGCAATACAGTGGTCCCTCAAGTTACAATATTAATTGGTTCTGGGACGACCATTGTATGTTGAAACCATTGTATGTTGAGACCAGAACTCTATGGAAACCTGGTAATTGGTTCTAAAGGCACCAAAATGTCATCCAAAAATAGGAAAAAGTGACAATTAAGGAAAAATAAGTAGATAACTAATATAGATAAAGCAAGTCCTTACATATAAAAGTAGGAAAGATCTGCTGGGAGCTGTAAATAATTGTCTAAGTCAGTGTTTCCCAAGCAGGGAGCCTCCAGCTGTTGCAAAACTACAACTCCCAGCATGCCCGGACAGCCTTTGGCTGTCCGGGCATGCTGGGAGTTGTAGTTTTGCAACAGCTGGGGCCACCCTGCTTGGGAAACACTGGTCTATGTAGAGAACAGGAGCTTCTTCAGGGTCCTGTACAGTACACACAGTGTCCCAAAAAAGTAATGGAGTCGCCCTCACCTGGTGTTCAAAGGAGCAGCTAACCCTGGTACAGGAAGTGTACAGAACATGTAATATCACCCTGTACTGTAGGGGGCACTACCAGACACCAGTCAGTGCATGCACTTCAGTAATACATGGGTTTTACCAGTGGATGCCCATTTTGATTGGTCGGTTCTTCCAGCCATTGACACATTTCACAGATCTGGACTGTCTGTACATTGTATGTTGAGTCTGGTTTCAACTTACGATGGTCCAGAAAAGACCTTTGTATGTTGAAACTATTGTATGTTGAGGCCATTGTAAGTTGAGGGATCACTGTACTGTTGTTTATACGTTCTTTTGACATGTTGTCCATCATTTAGATCTCATTGGGTCTCTGTTGTATAAATGATAGAAGCGCTTTAAGCTGGCAATGCACATAACTAGCCTAAAGTTCTTTATTAAGTTTTTGCATGTGATGTCTCTTTACTAGATGAAGAATCTGGTAGCGAGGAGGATAGCGATGATCAGGAAGACAGTAGCAGTGAAGAAAGTGAGGAGAGCTCTTCCAGTGAAGAGGACAAGTCAAGCAATGAAAAATATCCAACCAAAGGGAAGAAAAGTAAACCTGATAGGTAACTGTGAGATCAATTGCTTATTCACTGCTTAGTAAAGTGACTCCCATGGAAAAGAGGACTGTCTGAAAAGTCATCCTGCTGACAAGGACTCATTGGCCTTCATTTACTATTGCAAACCCAACATGTTTTGTCGGGTTGTGCGCCAGAATCTGGCACATTGAGCCCGAAATTCTGTCTGCGCCAGCATTTGTGCCAGAAATGAAAAAAACCTCACTAACTCTCCATTTTACTGAGAAAACCGGAAAAAGGGGCATGGCTGTTGGTAAAAGGGGGCGTGGCCACTGAAAAGGGGCGCGTTCCCGAAATTTTCACAAAAACATATTAAGGGTGGGTTCACCCTACGTTTTTGCATTACAGTTTTGTATCAGGTTTTTGATAAAAAATAAACTGATTCCTCAAAACCTGACTAAACTGTATGCGGTTTGAAAAATGATGTCCGGTTGCATCCGTTTTTAAAGAAAAAAACCTATATGTTTTTAAAGTTTCACTCCATTATGAATAAAGTTTTACTTGTTTGATTGAAATTCCAAGAAAAAAAAAGCAAAGCCAAAAACCGTATGGTGAAAATTATATGGAACCGTACACACATACGGTTCTGTGCGGTTCTCATGTAAAAAAAAAAAAAAATTTATACATTTTAATACAGTTTTTCACCCGGACCAAAAACCGTGGTAGACCACGGTTTTCTGTCCGGAAAAATTAAAAAAGTAAAAAACTGTATGGTTTGAAAAACTGAGACAACCGTATACATTATGGTGCATACAGTTTTGGATGGGAAGTCTATGGGTACGTTTTTTTATGAAACCATATGCCGAAACCGTATAGTAAAATCGTGGTGTAAACACACCCTTACTAAGGTTTCCACAGAAAATGTGGTAGATTTGAGCTACACCTACAGATCAGAGCATGCGTAAAAAAAAGCAAAATGTAGGGAAACCTTAGTAAATACTGTGGAAAAAAATAGTAGGTTTTAAAATCCACAAAGAAACCTACACAACACTCTTAGTAAATCAGGGGCTATGTGTCACCATATGATCCCCACCTTCTCTCCAGCAATGCTGCCAAAGTACTTTAGGGCTTTCTAGGAGGCTGTGGTTGCTCTATTGTGGCTCCATACACCTGTAATATGTTGTGTGGGTGATGTTATGGCAGTGTTCACATCTGTATGGGAGGCTCCCTGGGAGGCATCCATGACAAAGCCTGACAGACCTCTATGTAAGCCAGTGGGGTTCATAGGGCACCAGCTGTATCCTTCGTGAATTCCATTATAAACCAAAACCACAATGCTAATGTGAAGAAAGCAGAGGGCAACCCATAGTTAGCTTTAAAAATGTTTCTATGAAAGATAAAAGAAACGTCTAAATAGATTTAAAATTGGAAAACGTTTAAAAATATTTACGCAATTTTTTTTTTTAATTGGAAGCAGTGTTTGGATCTTCCGTACTATTGTTAGGTTTTCGGATATGACATATATATATATATATAGTGGTCCCTCAACATACGATGTAAACCATTCCAAATGAACCATCGTTTGTTGAAACCATCATATGTTGAGGGATCCGTGCAATGTAGAGAATGGGAAGTTGTACCCACCTGTCCCCGCCGCTCCGGACCGTCACCGCTGCCCTGGATGTTGAGCTCTATCACTGTCGCCGCGTCCCCGGCATGTCCCCGACGCTCCGGACAGTCTCTGCTGCCCGGGATCGTCGCTCTTACGTCGCCACGCACGCTGCTCCTATTGGGACGGCGTGCGTGGCGACGTGATGATGACGATGAAGAGCGCCAGCGATGGAGGGGATCCCGAAGAGGATGCTCCGGAGCCCCGAGAACAGGTAGGAGACCATCACCGGAGCACACGGGGCACCGTAAAAGGCTATCCGGTGGCAGCTGAAGCAGTCTGCGCTGCCGGATAGCTGTTTATGCGATGGCCCCGACATACAAAAACATTGTATGTTGATGCTGCCTTCAACATGCGATGGCCACTGAGAGGCCATCGCATGTTGAAATTATTGTATGTCGGGGCCATCGTAGGTCGGGGGGTCACTGTACTGTATATGGTACATTGTACTGGTTTAAAATGTATCCTTATGGCAGTGTTTTCCAACCAGGGTGCCTACAGCTGTTGTAAAACTACAACTCCCAGCATGCCCGGACAGCCGTTGGCTGGAGGCACCCTGGTTGGGAAATACTGCCTTATAGAGTGCTTAACAGATTTGAAAATTGCTTTATTTGGGTTTATGTCCGCATACTGGCAGAATGGTATGCCAATACGAGCACCTGCGCCAGGTCCATTGAGTTCAATAGAACAAATGTAGTTTACTTGTGGCAGTGTTCAGTCTGTTTCAAAGTGTATACTGTTGTTTATGGGACCCAAAAGCGTGGCTGTCTGGACTTTGGAGTCTTTCAGAATTACAGAGTATGCTTGTGATTGTAGACCACATTTGATCCAACACATCGGTGGGTACACTGTGGTATACATTGGCATGTCCTGGTACGCAGGCATATACCCGGAATGTAGGATCCTTATCAGACGTTACCATTGCCTAATAAAGGGTTTTACGTGAATCCACTAAAGAGCAGTAGCCTATTAGTATTTGGGACTAATGGATTCTGGTGTATAAGATCTATTTTTTCCCTCCATACTATCAGCCGGTGGCCTCTGCAGACATGATCACCCTTTGCCAGCGGAGTTGATGAGTTTGCAGTTTCTCCCGTCGTGGCTGACAGCCCTGATGGGGTGTAGTACGCACTCTGCTCCTTTTATTACAGACAGTAATTAAAGCAACTCGCCCTGCCACTTCCATAACAAACACAGCATAATGCCCTAATTATGACTTTATTAATTTAAGTCAGGATTTAATGATTTTAAAAGTGATTTATATTGTTCCTCCCACACAGAACAAATGAATTCTGTAGGTTAAATTATTACAGGCTTTTCATTGCTGCAAAACTGAGATGCTGCTAACCCCTCCATTCTTCTTATTAGCTAAGCATGGAGCTCTATAGGTTGTAAACAACCAGGGTATGTTATACTGATGTAGCTGTAAACTCAGCCGCATGGCTTTCCTATAGGCAGTGGTGTATGTAATTGTTAGACTTTACTGTTACTTTTATTGCGTACTATTAATTATAGCCAGAGAACAGAATTAGGTTTGTCAGTCAAGATGTGACGAAAAATAATCCACATCAAGAAAAGTTATGGAATAAATCACTGCAAGTTTCCAGGGTTTTCAGGTATTTTAATCCTATTTGTAAAACCAAAATTAAAGGGGTACTCTGGAGAAAAACTATTTATTTTAAATCAACTGGTGCCAGAACGTTAAACAGATTTTGTAAATTACTTCTATTTAAAAATCCAGTACTCGTCAGCTGCTGTATGCTCCACAAGAAGTTCTTTTCTTTTTACATTTCTTCTTTTCTGTCTGACCACAGTGCTCTCTGCTGACACCTCTGTTCGTCTCAGGAACTGTCAAGAGCAGGAAGGGATTTTCTCCTGCTCTGGACAGTTCCTGAGACAGACAGAGGTGTCAGCAGAGAGCACTGTGGTCAGACAGAAAAGAAATTTCAAAAGAATATGTGGAGCATACAGCAGCTGATAAGTACTGGAAGGATTAACTTTTTTAAATAGAAGTAATTTACAAATCTGTTTAACGTTCTGGCACCAGTTGATTTAAAATAAATTGTTTTTCACCAGAGTACCCCTTTAAGGAAAAAAACACTACTTGAGCACAGGGTCTTGAATCTTCTGCTGGGATGAGCGTTGGTCACACGCGTGCTACTGTTCCGTCCATTTTTTGTTGGAGCTGCCGAAAACCGCCAAGCATAATTGTTTCATCCCTGATGTGAGTTTCAAATGATTTGGACTTGACATGTTGTGACCTTATAGCCCCAGACTCTTAAAGAAGTTGTGCAGTCTTGTAAACTTATCCCCTGTCCACAGTAAAACGACCGTGACAGACTCATAATGTAAGTCTATGGGACCGTCCTGCTCAAATAGATACAGAGCGGGGAGAGAAGTGTCCCTAGGGCAGTGTTTCCCAACCAGGGTGCCTCCAGCTGTTGCAAAGCTACATCTCCCAGCATGCCCAGACGGCCTTCGGCCGTCTGGGCATGCTGGGAGATGTAGTTTTGCAACAGCTGGAGGCACCCTGGTTGGGAAACACTGCCCTAGGACGAAAGTTTATTTTACAATGACAGGTATATGTTGAGATATACCTACAAATGATTAGCAAAACAAAACATAAAAAAAAAAATTCTTAGTAGATCCCTATATATGAGCAACCACAACCATACATAACAACATAACTCTCTTTTTTCCTCTTTATTTTGGAAAGTGATTCTGAAGATGAAAAGAATGGAAATGCAGTGCAGAGTGAAGTTTCCAGCACTTCATCCTCTTCTGGAAGTTCAGAATCTGAAGAGGACAGTGAATCAGAACCAGAAGCACCAAGAATCGCGACCAAAGCTAAGGTGAGACATATTGCACAGAATTTTTCCTGTCTATAGTACACTGTGCATGGTAGCACCTGGTCTATGTACTTACGACCTCAGAGTATGAAATCTCTTATTTATTTACATTTCATGTTCGCATTGACACCTTTGGCCGTCCCCAATGATCAGTAGACATTTCTGCTCCATCTTCACCAGGATAGTCGTGAAGGGCAGTTGTATGGACTGGTTGTGCATATATATAGATAGGTGATATGAAAGAACTGTGGAATGGTAAAATTAAGGTTAGGTTCTCCCCTACTATAGTCTTTTCCATCAGATCTCATGTTTTTTTTTCTCTCTGCTCTTTAGATAAGCACAGCATGCTGTGCTGTTTTGTTGATCTGTTCCAAAACTGATTGTAAGCGATCTATGCCACATATCAACAGTGATACAGACAGTAACGCTTTTGCTGCCCTAAATAATAAAGGATACATATACCTTATATTAGATGTATATCCCCAGAGATGCTGACTTGAGTTCCTTAAAGGGGTACTCCGCCCCTAGACATCTTATCCCCTATCCAAAGGATAGGGGATAAGAGGTCTGATCGCGGGGGGTTCCCAGCTCGGCTGCGGCACCCCAGACATCTTGTGCACGGATGATTGGAGATGCATGGCGGAGGCTCATGACTTCATGGTCACGCCCCGCTTATTGCGTCACAGCCTCGCCCCCTCAATGCAAGTCTACTGGTGTGGGCGTAATCACCACGCCCCCTCCCATAGACTTGCATTGAGGGGGCGTGGCTGTGATGTCACGAGCGGGTGTGACCTTGACGTCACGAGCCTCTGGCGCTGCACCCAACGATCTAAACGAATGCCGGGTGCAGCAGGGATATCGCGTAGGTCCCCAGTAGGGATCGACCGATATTGATTTTTTAGAGCCGATACTGTTAACCTGTGAACTTTCAGGCCGATAGCCGATAACTTATACCGATATTCCGTGCATTTAAATTTTTGGGCATTTTAAAGCAGGGCCATGTACACTGAGGACAAGCAGGGCTCTGTGCACTGAGGACAAGCAGGGCTCTGTGCACTGAGGACAAGCAGGGCTCTGTGCACTGAGGACAAGCAGGGCTCTGTGTACTGAGGACAAGCAGGGCTTTGTGCACTGAGGACAAGCAGGGCTCTGTGCACTGAGGACAAGCAGGGCTCTGTGCACTGAGGACAAGCAGGGCTCTGTGCACTGAGGACAAGCAGGGCTCTGTGCACTGAGGACAAGCAGGGCTCTGTGCACTGAGGACAAGCGGGGCTCTGTACACTGAGGACGAGCGGGGCTCTGTGCACTGAGGACGAGCGGGGCTCTGTGCACTGAGGACGAGCGGGGCTCTGTGCACTGAGGACGAGCGGGGCTCTGTGCACTGAGGACGAGCGGGGCTCTGTGCACTGAGGACGAGCGGGGCTCTGTGCACTGAGGACGAGCGGGGCTCTGTGCACTGAGGACGAGCGGGGCTCTGTGCACTGAGGACGAGCGGGGCTCTGTGCACTGAGGACGAGCGGGGCTCTGTGCACTGAGGACGAGCGGGGCTCTGTGCACTGAGGACGAGCGGGGCTCTGTGCACTGAGGACGAGCGGGGCTCTGTGCACTGAGGACGAGCGGGGCTCTGTGCACTGAGGACGAGCGGGGCTCTGTGCACTGAGGACGAGCGGGGCTCTGTGCACTGAGGACGAGCGGGGCTCTGTGCACTGAGGACGAGCGGGGCTCTGTGCACTGAGGACGAGCGGGGCTCTGTGCACTGAGGACGAGCGGGGCTCTGTGCACTGAGGACGAGCGGGGCCCTGTGCACTGAGGACGAGCGGGGCCCTGTGCATAGTATCGGCCAATCCGATAATCGTCAATCCCTAGTCCCCAGTGGCGATCAGACATGTTATCCCCTATCCTGGAATAGCATAAATTCCTGGACCTTTGAATTCCAAATATTATTCACTTAAGGCTATAAAATATTGTCGTGCTTGGTTGTGACCATATACGTGTATATTCTGGTATCTGCAGTTATGTATTTGTGCCATAAACCAATGTACAAAATCAAGAGAAATCTGCTAATAAAACTAAAAGCTTGGCTGAAACTCTTATAGGATACAGGATCCGGGAACTACACATTAAAATCTTCCTGACTCTTTCTAAAGCTTTCTGAAGCATTTACTTAAATGACCTAAATAAGTAAGTCGTATCGGAGTGGTAACTTTTTAAGAGCCAATACAAGGTAACATTGGGCTATAAGTTAGAGGATGTGATTTTTAAATGATGCGTAACACACAAATATTTTGGAAGCGAAGGTAAAATTCTGCCAGTAAACTGCAATTCATGTGCTTCTCTGTGCGGCTTCCCAGCTCTTGCAGTGGTGTGAAATTCTCATTTTACACACTTTGCAGTCAGAAGCTATGAATTATGCATTGAGCAAGAGAAATCCTCAATCTCCTGCTTCATCTGCTATATGCTTTATCCGGCTTCTGTCTCTATTAACAAGATGAACTGTAAATGGGTAAATCTAGATGCTATGTACCCTGAACATCTTCTCGTAGACCCACATTGCCTTCTACATTGGAATGAACGTCAGTCTATTGAGGACATTTAAATGAGACATTATCTTGATAATACCCCTATTTGGGTAACATTTCACTTGCATTGCATGTTCCTCATTCCTTTTGTTGCTGATTTGCATTAGGCATTTTTAGATAAGAGGACGTTTCATTTTTTAAAATGTTTTAATTATATGTAAGATGTTTTTAAGCATATCTAAAGCAAAGATTATCATTACTTAAAGATGTTACAAAAAGGGGATAAGTTGTCTGACTGTGGGGGTCCCACTGCTGGGGACCCCCGCAATCTTGCATTTGGCACCCACTTCTTTGAGCTGCACTGCCAGCTCACACTGCCGGGTGCCGACCACGGGGCCGAAGTATCGTGAGGTCACGACTCCGCCCCCCTGTGACATCACGCCCCGCCCTCGCTATGCAAGTCTATGGGAGGGGGCGGCGTGAAGCTCAAAGTGGTGGGTGCTGAATGCAAGATTGATCAGACATCTTATCCCCTATCCTTTGGATAGGGGATGAGATGTCTTAGGGTTGGAGAACCCCTTTAAGTTTATGGTCAGATGTCGCATAAATTCCCCAGATCTTCTGCTGCAGAAAATCCACAGCATTTGCACACCAAAATTTGCAGCAGAAAATGTACACCACATTTTTGTGGATTTGATTCGTTGCCAATTTCGATGCGGATTATACAAATTACATTTTCTTCAAAAACGTGTTTAAAAATTTGCAGCAAAATCAACAACACAGATTGGTTTGGACTTCCCTTCCCTCCCTGAGGTCAATGGGGAAAATCCACCATAAATCAGCTTGTACATGCTGTGTGTTTCATTTGATTGGTGCGAGATCGCGGGCAGCTCAGCAGGTAGCATTGTTACTAACTACCAAATCCTATCAAAGACAACATCTGCATGGAGTTTGTATGTTTTCCCTTATTTTCATGGGGTTGTTACTGGGTGCTTAGTCTTCTTCCCACACTGCAAAAGCATACTGATATAGAATTTACATTGTTAGCCCCATTGGGGACAGAGACATGGGTGGGTGGTAACAATTTGTGCCCAGTGCTGCTAAATATTGGAGCTATATAAAGTAGTAAAATAATATTTAGATTAAAGAGTACTTTACTAAAGCAACATACAATATGCAGCTATGCAGATGCATGCTACCCCAATGGATGCCAAAAGGACACATCTAGTCACCCTGACAAGTCTCAGAATTTAGTACAACCTTGTCAATAGGGTAGTCACTTGTAATGACAATCTAATCTATAACTTAGCTCCACTATGGCTTTTGATCATGTAGGAGCCATGGTAAAATTTTGGGTGATTCTCAAATGAATGCTATATATTAATATGCTGGAATACATTGTGACAGAGTCGGAGTCCTCTTAAATGCTGTTAAGCATTACCTAAAAGTTGTTAAGCAGTTGGTACACAGTAGAGGGGTATTCTAGTGATAAAAACCTATCCAGATTGTGAAAAACGGGGGCCTGACTCTTCCAGCTGAATGAAGTGATGGTTCTGCACGCACTGCATTCACTCTCTATTGAGCTGCCAGAGAGAGACTGGCACAGTACTCAGCTATCTTCAGCAGCTCCATAGAGAATAAATGGAGCATCTGAGTTGGGTCCCCATTCTTGCAAACGCGGAGTCCCAAAGGTCACACCCCCTGCGATCACTCAATCCCATTTTAAATGTTTTTTTTTTTATAAAAACAAGCAACCAATACAAACTGTCAGTTTAGATTCTGTTAAGGAGAGAAAATGGAGAGACCGATACCGGCGCCTGGTGTATTACCCTTGGTAACAGGATCTAGAGTGGTCCAGAAGTGGGACCAGGAACTATATAGATTGCCGCTCACCTTAGAAAAGACAGTACAGGCTTGTAATCCCAGTGATAATGGGGTACTAAGATGCGGAGTCGCTGCCGGGCCTTCTGGGTTGCAGGAGTCAGTAGCACTGTCCTGGAAAGGATGAGGAGAAGCTTGGAAAAATACCCTTTGCAGATGGCGCTGCGGCTCCTTCAGAATGATGCAAGTGGACCAATGCTTGGTTTAAGGTTCACAGTGGAACCATTTTAATAAGTATATAAAAAATAAAATAAAAAAAATCGCATGTTTTTTTTATTTTATATAAAATGGTTCCACTGTGAACCTTAAACCAAGCATTGGTCCACTTGCATCATTCTGAAGGAGCCGCAGCGCTATCTGCAAAGGGTATTTTTCCAAGCTTCTCCTCAGTTTAGATTCTGACTGGCATTATTTAAAGTAAGCTTACTTTAAACTACTGTTTATACAAATAAGGCTACTTTCACAGTGCTGTTGGGACCTGCCCGTAATGGGTCTTTTAGGCTCTTTTTTTTTTTGGCCTTTAATGACAATTATCGAGACGGGTCACAGCGGGCAAGGGGATGGGTCTCAACGGGCACGGCTGGTTCCCATTGATTAAAATGGGATCCGTTGTTTTACAGGACTGTAGCGGGAGAAAGAGGGAGATAACGGTGCATGCACACATTTTTCTCCCGCTATACTACGAATGCCCGTTTAAGAGCAAATTTATTTGTGATAAGCTGCAATTGTACTGAAACTGTCATCCATGGTGTTAAAACTGTCCATTCTCACTCCCCTATTTATATAGTTCTTCAAAACCAGTAGCCTTTTGATAAGATGTTTAGCACATTTTAATTGAGGTCCAATCATTGCTAAATGTGGGCTAAAGTATTTTTAATATGTTGATTTCATACTTGCCTAACATGCATAGCTATTGTGTGATTTGGCTCAGAATATTTGTTGTATTTGTATTAACAGAAAACTGAAAGTAAACCATCTAAACAGAAGGAACCTTCTAGGAAACAAGTCGTAACCCTTCTAGACCTGGATGATTGTAAGTATAGTTTCTTTACAGTAAAGGAAAAATATATCTAATCCCCTGGTTATTTTGTACGTTTGCACACTGACCAAGAAATTCAGTCTAATTTTAACCTCTTACTGACCACTATAAAAAGACATATCAGCGGTCATTAAGGGTACTTATGGCTTAGTGGCTCTCCCTTGCAGGGATCGCATAAGCTTGGCTGTCAGTATGATAGCCGAGCTCCCACTGTTAGTACCAGGAATGGAGAAACCTTCGCTCCAGGTAGATTAACCTCTCACAAGCCGCAATCATATCATGGGCAGAATGTGAATTGTGGCTCTTACTTGAAACAGCATCCCCGACAATCTGCGGCCCCTGTGATCTTCAGCTTGTTTCCATTGCAGCTCGGGGTCTTGTAAAGGCCCCCAGGATTGCCATAGTTGTCTGTGTACCTGACTGTGCTGTGCAGCATGGCCAGGTACATTGCCTGTCAGCAATATGCCATTACACTATGTACTAGTGCAATGTATTATACCAACGATCTGGTGATCACTGTCGGTCCCCTTGTCCGACTAGTAAAAAGTATATAAAAATAAAATTTACATAAAATAGAATGTAATAAAAATATCCCCCCCCCCCCCTAAAAAACAGATTTTTCCTTATTATTTTTTCTTATAGATGAAACATAAAAAAATAAATTTTAATATACACATTTGGTACAATCACATCCATAACAACCTGAACAATAAAATTATTTTATTATTTATCCCGCAATTTGAACACTGCAAAAAACGGAAAAAAAGTTTTTTAAAAGTCATACATATTCCCATATGGTACCAATAAAAGTTTTTCCTTTAAAAAACGAGCCCTAACATCACCGTCAGAAGAAAAATATTATTATTGTTTCGATTATGGCAATTACCGTATGTTAAAAAAACAAAAGAAGCTATTATGATATTTTTTTGTATGGTGAACATCATAAATTTAAAATGCAAAAAAAAGAATGGTTTTGATGCCGGAAAAATTACTGAACTTGAAAGGTGACAATGGAAAAACGAAACAAATTGCTTAGGCACGAAGGCCCCAAAGGCATGCTAGGGGAAGGAATAATTGGTTGGTTCATTTGAACAAAATAACAACAAAGAAATCCAGCTGTCCGAGGATTTCAGGGATAAGATTGTAGACATACACAAGGCGGGAATGGGCTAAAAGACCATCGCCAAGCAGCTTGGTGAGAAGTTTACAGCAGTTGGTGCGAGAACAGTGAGGAATTAGCCCAGAATGATCTTAAAGGGGATATCCAGGAACAGAAAAACTGAGCTAATTTCTTTCAAAAACAGCTCCATGTCCCTAGGTTGTGGGTGGTCCATGGTCCTTGTGCTAGTTGTACTACATGATCTTGTTAACACTAAAAACAGGAGAAAAATTTTAGAGGGTGTATTTTTCTTGCAAACCTGTGTGTGTTACTACAATAAAAAAAAATGTCATGTGTTTTCACTTTGCTTCTTCTTGGCCACCTATTAAAAAATGGAGAAGAGAAAAGTATGTGCTGCACTTACTCATATGTTAAATGATGGACCTCGGCGTGATTCCGTGGAAGATCAATCAATGGAGATGGATGCGATCCATGGAGCTGGGAGCAGAGATATGCTGCTCTCCTCAGCAGGGGGTGTACCACTGAGACTAGTTTTGTGTCAAATGACTCTTCTTCCGGTCAGGTGTAAGTCAATCTGTGATAGGGAAGTTACTTACATACAGCAGTATAACAAAGCAACCTGTGAAAAAAAGGGAAATACATCCCAAAAAGCACACGTGTATAGTGAATGGTTAAAAACATAAATACCACACAGATAAAAATTTCTTTAAAGGGTAAAAGAAATTGCTTTAATTGAGAACCAATGGGCCCAAAGCTTTCAGCTTCATTATCCATAATGTCTCCTTTCGGAGTAATTCAGGGTGACGATCAACCCCTATATGTTAAAAATAATATTCCATACAGCCAAATGCTGAGATTAAAAATAGTTAACAGTGATCCATCTAATTACGAAAAACAAGTTGTAGAATTAAATAACAGGCTCAAGAACCGAGGGTACCCTCACAAAATCATAGAGAAAGCATACCAAAAAGCTCAAACTAGAGATGGAAGAGATTTACTTAAACAAAACAAAGAACAAAGAATTGTTGCATCTTTTCATTTGCAAATACCAACATGAATAACCATCTTCCTCAAAACTGGTAGATTTTTGAACCTGACCCTGACCTTCAAGGTTTGGCAGAGAAAAGACCAATTATTACATTTAGACGTACAAAAACTATTGGTGATAGGATTAAAAATGAAAAAAAGGACAGAGAAGAGAGAGAAAAACTGGTTGGAAAAATATAATCCAAGAGGCAATTTTCCATGCAAACAGTGTAAATATTGTTGTTATAATCTAGCGAAAAGAAACTTCATTCTTGGTGGAGAAAATATTTTTGTCAACCAGTTTATTTTGTGCCAGACATCTTTCGTGGTTTATACTATTATATGTTCTTGTGGCTACTATTATGTAGGAAAAAACAAAAAGAAAACTGTGCACTCGGATCAGAGAACACCTGTACTCGGTCCGTACCTGCAAAGGAGCCACTCTTTATTAACCATATGAGCGAAAGACACAACTGCGATCCTAAAGAATTGAGTATAGAGTGTATTACAGATGTTCCAATAGGGGTTGATCGTCACTCTGAATTACTCCGAAGGGTGACATTATGGATAATGAAGCTGAAAGCTTTGGGCCCATTGGGGCTCAATGAAAGGAATGGCTTCTCCCCTTTTCTTTAAAGTAAATTTTTATCTGTGTGGTATTTATTTGTTTTTAACCATTCACTATACCTGTGTGCTTTCTGGGATTTTTTTCTCTTTTTTTTTTTTCTCTACAGGTTGCTTTGTTATACTGCTGTATATAAGTAACTTACCCATCACAGATTGACGTACACCTGACCGGAAGAAGCGTCATTTGACGCAAAACTAGTCTGTGGTACGCCCCCGGCTCCCTGGATCGCTTCCATCTCCGTTGATTGATCCTCCACGCAATCACACCAAGTCCATCGTTTGACATACGAGTAATTGCATCACATACTTTTCTCCTATTGCTCACAGTGTTGTGGACTTACTTGCCTTTACGTGCTAGCACCTCGTGCACTGACCTCATTCATATCAACAAGCATCTTCTCACCCTGGTTCCTTCCCATTCGGTGTCATATGCAGTGCCTGTATGGTCATTTTTATTTTGTTTTTGTTCTATTAAAAATGGAACACATGGTAGAGTTATACATGAATACAGGATGAGGCTACTTGGCATGGTTTGTAGTCTGTAACAATGGCGATCCATAGGACTACATGTATAAATCTATGTAATATTTACTATACAGTAAGATATACTTCTCCAGTATTCTCATACTTCTAAGACATTTGTCCTCTTTATTTGCTTACATATTCCTGTTGCAATTTACAAATGATATGACCGTGATTGTATTGTTCACCATCTTTTATTCTCCTTTTACAGTTAATAATGAATCGACTACAGTAGCCCTCCCCAAACCTGCCATCCTTTCTCCCAGTTTAATTTCAGACCTTCACGGCTTATCCCTTTCTACACCATCTCCTGTAATAAATGTAAGTATTATCTTTCTTATTCCATTATGTATTAGGGTTCAGAACAATTATTTGTCAAATTTTGATTCTTGGAAAATATTAGGACAATTGGTGTAAGATTTTGTATGCAAATGTTTTATGGCATGTTCTTGCTTCCTTCCAGTGGCTATGTGGTTTATTTAAGGTGTTCATAAACCATCTATCGTTGTCTGCTGTCAGCTATACATATTGATGATGGATTCAACATGTGTTCTCAATGGGGAGAGAGAAATAAGCCAATTCCAGACACCTCTCTAATGAAAACAAAGAATCTGTTACATTGAAAACCAACTTATCTGATCCTTCTTAGGCTACGTTCACACTGCCGGTTTTCTTCGGCAGTGTAAAGCCCGTTATTTTAGGATCAAGAAAAGCAGTTTGCCGGCTGTAATTTTGCCGGAGCATACCTGCAAATAATGGGTCCCGATGGACCCCATTGTATTCAATAGCCGCCGTTATTTTCGGAGAGAAAAGCTGGAGAAAAAGAGGTGCAAGCACTTTTTTTTTTCTCCGGCTTTTCTTGATCCTAAAATAACGGGCTTTACACTGCCGAAGAAAACTGAGCATACCGACAGTGTAAAAGGGGCCTTAGCTAGACATCTGCTGTCTGGGGATAGTTGGCACACTCCTGTACACACAAGATATTCAGCTGTAAAATTGCTCTGCACACTGTGTAGTACTGGTGCTGGGTTACTGCTGTTAATCTTCCATTCCCTTCACTTGATTGCCCATCCTGTGGATAGGTCATTAATTAGTTTTTCTTGATAAAACCCTGAGGATTGCTTTGAGACTCACATGATCAGACTGATTCTGGAACGCCAATGTCGTAGATCCCATGCAAGTCTTTGGGGCCTCCAGCATCCTGCCGCACGAGCGAAGTCATACTAGCTCTTTAAGTTGGAGAGATATGTAGAAGTACTTTATTCCACCTAATATGGTACTCCCCATACTACTGGAGGTCATACATCCACTGCTTCCTGCTCTTTCCCCTCCCTATTTATATCTAGTGGGATTGTGTTTCTTGTGCTGAGCAGCAACTATAGTAAATATTTAACCCCTTAACGTCAAACTGACGTAAATGTACGTCCTGGTGTGGAAGTACTTTGCGCACCAGGACGTACATTTACGACCTGTACATGACCACGAGCATCAGAGCGAACGGTGAACAGCGTAAACGTTAAAAAAAAATCAAAAATTGCTGCTTTTTTGTCACACCATATTCCAAAATTCTTTTATAAAAAATGTCCTAAAAGTTTTATGTATGCAAATGTTGGATCATCAAAAAGTACAGATCACGGCACAAAAAACTAGCCCTCATACCGCCGCTCCTATGGAAAAATGAAAAAGTTATAGGTCGTCAAAATAGAGGGATTTTAAACATACAAATTTGGTTAAAAATATTTTTTATTTAAAGTGGTACAATAATAGAAAAGTATGTAAAGATGGGTATCGTTTTAATCGTATTGACCCACAGAATAAAGAAAATTTACAGTGTACAGTGTGAAAACGAAACACTCCAAAATTAGCTAGATTGTTGTTTCCTTACTAAAACATTTTTTGGGGGGTTTGCCATACATTTTATGGTAAAATAAGAGGTTTCACTGCAAAGTACAATTGGTCACACAAAAAACAAGCCCTCTCATGGGTCTGTTGATGGAAATATAAAAGAGTTATGGATGTCAGAAGGCGAGGAGGAAAAAAAAATGAAAACACGGAAATAAAATTGGCCTTGTCCAAAGGTCAAAATGGGCTTGGTTCTTAAGGGGTTAACCCCTTAACGACACAGGACGTAAATGTATGTCCTGCTGCTGTGGTACTTAACGCACCAGGACATACATTTACGTTCTGTCATGCAGGGCATGTTGCGGCTGCTATCAGCAGCCAGGGACCCGCCGGTAATGGCGCACATCAGCAATCGCGCTGATGTGTGCCATTAACCCCTCAGATGCCGCGATCAATACAGATCACGGCATCTGCGGCAGTCCGGTCACTAAAATGGATGATCGGATCCGATCATCCAGCATGGCGGCTGGAGGTTCCCTCACCTGCCTCCGCCAATCTATATAGGGGTCTTCTGCTCTGGTCTGAAATCGAGCAGACCAGAGCAGAAGATCACCGATAACATTGATCAGTGCTATGCCCTATGCATAGCACTGAACAGTATTAGCAACTAAGTGATTGCTATAAATAGTCCCCTATGGGGACTATTAAAGTGTAAAAATAAAAGTTTTAAAAAAAGTATTACATTTTTTTTTGAAAAATCCCCTCCCCAATAAAAATGTAACTTGTCCCTTTTTCCCATTTTACCCCCAAAAAGTGTTAAAATTTTTATTTTTATTTATAAACATATTTGGTATCGTCGCATGCGTAAATATCCGAACTATTAAAATATAATGTTAATGATCCTATACGGTGAACGTTAAAAAAAAAAAAAAGTCTAAAATTGCTGCTTTTTTTGTAACATTTTGTTCCAAAAATTTTTCTTATAAAAAATGTATTAAAAGTTTTATACATGCAAATGTTGTATCAATAAAAAGTAATAAAAAGTTTTACACGGCGTAAAAATTAGCCCTCATACCGCCGCTTATACGGAAAAATGTCAAAGTTATAGGTCATCAAAATAGAGGGATTTTAAACATACTAATTTTGGTTAAAAAGTTTGCGATTTTTAAAGTAGTACAGTAATAGAAAAGTATGTAATCATGGGTACCATTTTAATCATATTGACCCACAGAATAAAGAACACATGTAATTTTTACCGTAAATTGTACAGTGTGAAAACAAAACTTTCCAAAATTTGCAAAATTGCGATTTTCTTTTCAGTTTCCCCACACAAATAGTATTTTTTTGGTTGCGCCATACATTTTATGGTAAAATGAGTGATGTCATTACAAAGGACAACTAGTTGCGCAAAAAACAAGCTCTCAAACTAGTCTGTGGATGAAAATTTGAAAGAGTTATGATTTTTAGAAGATGAGGAGAAAAAAATGAAAACGTAAAAATAAAATTTTCTGAGTCCTTTAAAGGGGTACTCCGCCCCAGGACATCTTATCCCCTATCCAAAGGATTTTTTCCTTTCATGTGTTTTTTTGTTTTGAAAGTTTGGCCACCAGGGATCTCCCTAGGAGTCCCTGTTTCAGTGATGTCGGATGAACACCGGCCTGGCTGCTGATTCCGAAATCGCATACTGAGCTCAGCTCCCCGCCTGTCAATCAGACAGGCAGAAGCGAGCGCTGTGTGCTTATCCCTGCAGGGCACGGCAGCTCTGTACTACAACATTCCTCCTCTCTGTATGGCACGTGTATAGCCAAACAGAGAGGAGGATACTCGGAGGCTGCTGTCCCTGCCCTGTACTCAGCCTGTATGCACGCTCCCGAGAGGTAGCGCTGCATACAGGAAGAAGGGCGGAATCCAGCCCTGGCCGGCCTCAGATGATGTTGTGCCTGCCAGGCCACGCCCACTTCCTCCCAACTTCCTCAAAACTGAGCTATCGAAGATAGAGGAAAAAATATATTTACAGGGGGTTTTAACTAGAAATAATGACAGGGATAGAGAGAGTTAAAGTCAGGGTCAGATGGGGAGGGGGATTAGGGAAAGTTTAGTTGATGATAGGTACTCTTTAGGGGTTAAGCTGTGTATAAACATAGTACATTATTACATAACTGCTTTATACTTTGTACTAAATAGGCATGTGAGTACATATGAATAGATGAAATGTCTGAGAGGGGGAGAGAATCATCATATATGAGAGATGTTAATCTTGCCCACAGCAAGCCCCAGTGGCATCAAAACAAAGATGCTATTCCTAGCTGGGCCAGATAGAAAACAACTACTTTTGATCTATGATGGCATGACTTGTGGCGCATTCACACATTCATAGGTATTCTGTCTTTTTTATTAGCTCAGAAACCCCTTTAACACCAACATTTAACTTAATATACAGTCTTTAGTTAAGTTTTCCCTTATGGGTGTCAAATGAACATAACTCATCTAACCTGTAAATTTTACTGTCCTCAAGGATCTTAAAAAATATTTTAATATAAATAATCACTGGAAAAAATTACTTTTGTGCCAGGAGTTCCTCAAGTGTTGAAAAATGTCATTGTCGTCTCTAATATTGAGCATTTCTGGGACTATTTGTCAACTGTTTTTGTAATATACTTTAATATTTCTCTATTTTTGCATTATTTCGTTTTATGGTTCTTATTAACATGATCCAGCCAGGACTGCCATGACCTGCAATTTGCATACCCTTAAGAAATAGCTTTGATATCGGAAATAATAATCCGAACTTTTTTTTTTTTTACTTTTTCCTTCAGCAAGAGAGAAAATGAATTTAACTGTAGGGCACATGCCGAACTAACACTAAGAAATTAATTTATTACCAGGCGAAGGAGAGCTTAGAGTAAGAATAGATGAGTATATGACCCTAATATCAGAGAAATGTAGAAGCCACTTATCCTAGAATATGTCAGACAGTCTATTATTCAAATGATTCAGCACTGTAATTGCATACAGCTTTTATAAAGCCTATCAATAAAGCCTATTTCTCTAAATTCATAGCCGCTGCACATTATTGAAAGTATACTTTGTTCCTTTGTTTCATCTACTTGGTCCGTAAATGAAGATTAATAATGGAATATAGTATCTCCACGCCATTTTTGTACATTCCCTTGTGACCCCGGGACCACATCGGAGACGTGGACCGTTACAGAACTTTGCACATTTTCAACGCATCTAGTCTGGATTGGGTTAATTGTAATGAAATAGACTAGAAAATATGTTTAAATGTTCATTTTATTTTTAATCAAATCAACCTTCGTTTTTGGAGTGATTGAAATGTCACAGAGTCTGTTTTCTCATGCATTCGTCAGTAAATCAGTTACTGTATTATGCAGACAATTTGAGGACAAGAGGAGACTGACTCTTTTCGTAGCGGCAAATGGTTTCTATTGTCGGAGACGGGGACGTCTCGAAATCACGGATGTATGGTAAACTTTGAACTTTTCAGGGGATAATTGTGTTTGTAAAAATATCAGAGAATACAATGTGATCTTAAAAATTAGACAAAGTAGAGACATGTGAATAAATTAGACATGGGAAAACCTTACTGACAAAAATAAGAATAATAAGCATAACCATGTGATGTAATTTTCTCAGCGCTGTTACTTTTTTACAATCATGCTACAGTCCCAGCATTATCTTAGTCCAGTAATCCAGTATAGTCACCCCCCAGCATGGTTGTACCAGTTAGGCCATAGGTCCAGGGTTAAGCACCATTTCATCATGTTGGGCACGAGAAGAGTTGCCAGATGCCACAACATCCAGCTTGTTGGTTCCAGCGTTCTCATCCCTGGTGACTACAGATCGCCAGACCTAAGTGAAGCTGGCCTTACACATATCTTTCTTCTGAACTGATGGAGCAATTGTGGTAGCTAGAGGTAAGTGAATTTACCTTAAATTGGCCTAAGCCGGAATTGAACAAATCACCCAGTAATTAGTTTTTTGTGAAATAATAAAAAAATTTGTTGCGATTCCAAAGTGCACTGAATGTCCGGAAAAGTCAGGAATGAAGTCTTCAGTTTGGATACAGCCCTAGGGGACCTCAGTGTCATACCTGACTTTAGTAAATTTTTTCTAGACAAAACAAATCTATGTCCAATGCCATATTCACACATGAAAAAAGGACATAAAGAAGAAAAAAAAAAAAGATTTTATTGTGTGTGAACATGGCCAGGTTCTAGTAAATGTATTCATCTCTAGCCGAAGTTATGGGGACCTCAAATGTAGTCAGCAGGATACATGCAGAGGAAAACATTGCCATAAATTGTTAAAGGAAATGGCACTCTGATATTAAGTTTAGTGAACTTATTAGGCAGATTTAAACACAAGATAAATTTGAGCATAGTTGGTAAAAAACTTAACTTTAAAATACTGCAGGGATATGCTCACATGTAGCAGCAAAAAGCGCAAAGTTTAACACATTGTAAAACTGCATGTGTTGCTTAAAAGTATGGGTTTTAAATTGTTTGTGCAGTTTTCAATATGCTATTTGATTTAGATTTTTTAAAATATTTATTAAATAATCATGTCATCAAGCCATTTTGGAGTTACAAAATTATTAGAAAAAATAGCAGTTTCCCTAGTTCACTTTTTTTCATGGCATAAAGTAAGGATTTTTACAGATACCGGTGCATAACAATATATTAGATTGCTACTTCCCCTTAAGGTTGAACCTCATGGTCAAATACTTAGTAAAAAAACAAAGATGAAAAGTATTTCCAAGAAAGGAATCATATAGGCCCACCGATGGATGAGCACAGCAACACTGGAGAGGGTTTGCGATAGACTTACTTCTTCAATGCCTACATTCCTCAATGTTTTCACAAAATTGCCCAGATTTATCAAACTGTGTGAGAGAAAAAGTGGAGAGATTTTCCCACAGCGACCAATCACAGCTCAGCCTTCACTTTACCAGAGCTCGTTAGCTGAGCGGTGATTGGTTGCTGTGGGAAAATGACTCCACTTTTTCTCTCACACAGATTGATAAATCTGGTCCAATGTGTTTTAATGCAATTAAAAATACAGTATTGCAGATATATGGGCATTAGTCCTGCTTTTCTCACTTAACTAAATCCATTCCATCAACCTGTTGTGCTAGTCACCCTCTCCTCTCCATATCCCGATGGCCATCAAAGTTTTTAAAGTTTGTGATGTCATACAGGATTTCCGCACCAGATATTGGGTCCTTCTACTTGGGCAGATTATTTCACAATACAAGCACAGATAAAGTTTGTTCAGATCAATCGGTTTTCTTTAGAGGACTGTTTTACTGCCCAATTACAACCCTTTTGTTAGAGAGTACCTGTCATCAAACCATATTTTCTAAACTAACTCAGATTATATTCCCTAACAACTCCTTACACCCCTCCTGCCCTTTAAAAAAAAAAATTCCAAGCTTTAAAAAGCTGTGTATCATACCTTTCCCCTTGCTTACATTGTGTGAGCTCCCGGTAGGAGAAAGTGGGTGTTCCCCAGCAGGGGCGATGTCACTGAAGCCTACGAGAGCTGTGCCTCCCCATGCCTTACACTCACTTCCTGAGTTTGCTCTCTTGTCCGGCCGGGAGGAGACCAAACTAACTGTTTAACTTGCACAGGGAACCGAGCAGAGCCACTTAGTGGCTGTTTTTTCAATCACATTAAACACATATAAAAGTTAAGAATTTTAACAGCAAGTAAATAGCAAAGTGTCTTATAATTACATAAGAAACAATATATTAAAAGTTTAGTTTGGTGACCCGTACTCTGTGTTGAGTGGATGGCCAAATAAACAGTTTTCCAGTCGCTCATGCGGCCTGTACACTTCTATTATTGTTGGCAGTTTATCCGCTGCTTACGTGTGTTGAGTGCTGCCTATGTTAGGCCTGCACAAATGATGAAATCCGCTAACCAGTAACCGCCGATCGGTAAGCCTTTTTCATCCGGAATGAATGTTCATATGAGTGTGTTTGTCCTTTATTCACCCCATGTAAATGGGCCTTAAAGGGGCACTTTTTTTTTTTTTAATCAACTGGTGCCAGATAGTTAAACAGATTTGTAAATGATTTCTATTAAAAAATCTTAATCCTTCAAGTACTTATTAGCTGCTGAATACTACAAAAGAAATTATTTTCTTTTTGGAACACAGAGCTCTCTACTGACATCTCTGTCCATTTTAAGAACTGTCCAGAGTAGGAGAAAATCCCCATAGCAAACATATGCTGTTCTGGACAGTTCCTAAAATGGACAGAGATGTCAGCAGAGAGCAATGTGTTCAAAAAAAGAAAAACATTTCCTCTGTAGTATTCAGCGGCTAATAAGTACTGGAAGGATTAAGATTTTTTAATAGAAATAATATACAAATCTGTTTAACTTTCTGGCACCAGTTGATTTAAAAAAGTTTTCCACCGGGGTACCCCTTTAAACATTGCTGTCTTTTAAATAAACTTCTTATTTCTTACATATATGTTGTCCAGATATGTTAAAAGTTGAGAGTGCACAGGGTCTTGCTTCTGACACCTCCTACAATCACAAGTTATAACCCTGTGAAGTGTGCGGCAGAACTGTTCACTCCCCGGCTGGCTGCTTTAGACAACCTTTGTACTCCATAAAAGTATGCAGTGAAAGAGTTGGGATTAAGAGACAGATCGGGAAAGAGACACGCTGCTGCCTACTTTCCCCAGTTGTATGTTGTAATTGCAGCAGGTCTAAGGACTAAACTTTTGCCATGTCTGGACAACATGTCAAAAAAGTTTATTTAAAGGAGAGATCGCTGGGGGCCCCATCGGTCGTACCCCCCCCGAGATCTGAAACGTTTGCCCTATTTTTAGGCTAGGGGATACGTTTTTCAGGACTGGACTACTCCTTTAAATGGCTTTGACGCTTTAAGTTGTAACAGATGTAACTTATTGTGGGTGACATGACCTGTATCATGCCTTTTGTCATGTATTCTATCCACACTTTACTGCATGCATGTTTCTTAATACATTTGGCTTTGTCCATCACTTTTGTTGTTCATAATGTAGAAGCCATAGTTAAATGTAGAGCACATAAAAGTTACCTTGCTCTCCTTGCTCCTCCTGCTTAACCTTGAGATTTTTAATAATGCCACATCCTAGCCCTGTATTCTAAGGACACGATTGATATGATAATGATATAATCCGTCTATGTGGCCAGGTTTAGGTGTCCTCAGGAAGCGAGTGAACCGCAGGCTAATTACATGTCCAGTTATAGCACTGTCAATAAGTGTTAGGACCAAAATATGTTGCTCATAGTTTAGCGAGGTAAGATCTCCCTCCTCACATCCTTAGCAGCGATCAGACATGACGTGGGACATATTCATTGACCCCTCTTCTTTTCCAGCGCGATCGCTCACTGAAGGAAGCTAACCCAAGCCAGACACAAGGCTCATTTCAATTTTAACAATGGTAATTAAAGGTTAATTCAGCGCGTCAGGATTAACGAGGAAAATACAAATGATGGGCGAGCAGCTGCCATTAAGAAACAACTTTAGAACAATACAATTACAGTGTGAATGTGACAAAGGGAAGAGGAGCTAATAATAATGAGCCGCCGCATGCCATGGCTAATTGTGGGGCCCTCCCGCTACCAGTGCTCTCCAATCACAACCCAGGGGGCACATTCCTTCCTTGTCCCACAGCCCCATGACTCTTGTATTATACGTAGCTTTTTGTGACACTGCATATTATATCATTTTGTTACACAGCCAATGGCTGCAGCTTTAGTGTTTATAAATAGAAGGAACTTTAGGGAGCAAATGTAGGTTCTAACTCAGAAGCTAGAATGTATTTCTTCAGTGTAATCATTAACAGACTGGAAAGTGAACAGCAGACATTTTATTTCTTTGTTATACAAGATTTTGTATTAGATTGTAAGAACTACTTTCTTTTAAAAACTGCCCCACTCATTTCTATAGGCTTTTCTTGGTATTGCAGCTCTGTTAAAGGAGTGCGGATGCTCAGTCCCTCCTCCAATTACTCGCTATGGGACTGTGGAAGATAGAAAGTGAATGAAGCAGCAGCCAAACATCCGCACTACTGCTTCATTTACTTGGGGGACAAAGGACCCCTGGTCCTGTAAGCAGTTTGACTGTTAGATAATTATCAACAATCCTATATGATAAGTTTATATCTTGGGAAAACCCCTTTAATATATATGATTGCTTGATGTTACAGTCTCAAAGGATGCCATCTGTGTCAGTATGACCTGGAATGGGCACTACCGCAAACTCTGGAAGCCAGCGTGTCCAGTTGCAGACCTGTATAGATATCAGCAGAAAACCACTATAGTCTGCAGTAGTACATCTTTACATGTAGTTCTGTAGGCATGTGGAATTTATAATGTTTATTATTTGTAAAGGACTATATCCATGTCAAAGTAGTCATTTTTCCGCTTTACCTTCTTACTGAAATATGAAAATTTAAAGGGGTACTTCGGTGGAAAACTTTATTTTTTTTTTTAAAAGAACTGGTGCCAGAAAGTTAAACAGATTTGTAAATTACTTCTATTAAAAAATCTTTATCCTTCCAGTACCTATTTCTTTTTGAATTTCTTTTTTGTGTTGTCCCTCTGTGCTGAAACCTAATGCCCGTATCAGGAACTGTCCAGAGCAGGAGAAAATCCTCATAGCAAACCTATGCTACTCTGGACAGTTCCTGACACGGACAGAGGTGTCAGCAGACAGCACTGTGGACAAGACAAAAAAGAAATTCAAAAAGCAAAGTATTTCCTCTGTAGCATACAGCTGTTAATAGGTACTGGAAGGATAAAGATTTTTTTTTTTATAGAAATAATTTACAAATCTGTTTAACTTTCTGGCACCAGTTCTTTAAAAAAAAAAAAAAAAAAAAAAAGGTTTTCCCACGGAGTACCCCTTTACGGTAATTCATTGACTGTTTTAATTTTAATGAATACTGTTTTTTATTACAGCCTTGGCAATGCAGGATAAATTAGACAATATTTTAATAGTTTGGACTTTTTACCGTCATTGGTATTTTTATTATTGTATATCATTAAATTAAAATGGTTTTAAATTAATTTAAATGTTTAATATTTGTGGGATATATATATATATATATATATATATATATATATATATATATATATATATATATATATATATATATATATGAGCCCCCAATTGGCTTACTTACCACTTGGCACTCCATGGGCGAGTCACAAAGGGTCCAATCGGGAAACTGCAACATCTAGGGGGTCAAATAGGCAGGATGAGTTATCTTTGGAGATTATGTATATTATTTAAAACCTTTAGGGTTTTTCTTCATTCATCTTCAAGTTGTTCTTGATTAATTGATGTCACTTTTCAGCATTTTTTGAAAGTTTTTGGGTGTAGTACCTTTTTTTTTTTTTTTTTTTTGAAGTCCTATATATAAAGCCTTTGAGGAAAAAGGCCATATCCAGAGCATGCTGCCTTTTTTAAAAACAAATTTGCAATCCTCAAAAATACCATAAAACAAGAAACTCTGGATCAAATTTGAAAATTGTCTAGTTCTTGGCTACCCTCTCATGCTTTGTCTCAATTGATATTACTGACCCTGTTCTTGGTGATGTGGAATATGGTTGCAAACTTCTGTCCCCATGTTTAAAAACATCCTTTGTTCTTTCTAATGGCCCTCTTGTTCCCATACTGGGTAACCCCTACTTTCCACCTGGTATGAATCTCACTTCTTATCTGCAGGTTTCTCAATGAGTCCTTGCTTCAACCATGTAATTAGTTCCTGAGCATCTCCACTCGCCGCCAGGTATATGGAGTATCTTTAGTTGAAGCATTTTGTGGAGACATGCACTTCCAGTCTGCAGTTTGTGAGGCCTCCTCTGGAGTTGAGCTCCTTAATGTCCTTAAGACACGTTTGTTACCTATTCTTCCTCTCTCTGGTAAGGCTCAGTACATGCTCACATTCTCTAATGCAGCCCGTGCCGTGATACCAAGGTGATTAAAATAAGACCTTGCTTCTGAATTATGGTTCAATAGAATCATTTTTAAATTGAAATAATAAAACTGTCCTGGACAAAAATGACGTCTCACTGAACATAAGATTTTGTTGCACAACCTTTTGAGGCAGTTACTGATTTCTGTAACTTTCAATGAGACTTGTCTCATTGAGCACTTATCTCAAGGTATCTTGGCTCCACTCCTCATAAGATCCTGCTCCAGCTGTCTCAGGTGTGAAGGCGTCTTCTCCAGACTGCAGGTATCTCGGCCCACTCCTTATAAGATCCTGCTCCAGCTGTCTCAGGTGTGAAGGTGTCTTCTCCAGACTGCAGGTATCTTGGTCCACTCCTTATAAGATACTGCTCCAGCTGTCTCAGGTGTGAAGATGTCTTCTCCAGACTGCAGGTATCTCGGCCCACTCCTTATAAGATACTGCTCCAGATGTCTCAGGTGTGAAGGTGTCTTCTCCAGACTGTAGGTATCTTGGTCCACTCCTCATAAGATCCTGCTCCAGCTGTCTCAGGTGTGAAGGTGACTTCTCCAGACTGCAGGTATCTTGGCCCACTCCTCATAAGATCCTGCTCCAGATGTCTCAGGTGTGAAGATGTCTTCTCCAGACTGCAGGTATCTTGGCTCCACTCCTCATAAGATCCTGCTCCAGCTGTCTCAGGTGTGACGGGAAAACTATAAGGCAGTTATGCATTCGCATAAGGGAGCATTTTTATTCTTTCCGTTCTGGTAAGGGAGATCCCTTGCCTTTTATCCCATGTGAACAAAGACATACATTTATTACAAAGAGATAACATTGGATTATTAACACACAAGCCACAGGACCATTAGGACTGAATGATAAAAATTGACATGGCAGTATGCTTTTAATAGTAATGGTGTTAGTCATTAATTCATACTTAGCTCCACGTGTTTAAATACCTGTTACCTTTTTAGATCATGTGGTGTTGCGGGATAGGTTCTAGGAATCACACATCTGTATATAACTTTAGAGAAGTCCATTATGTTTGAGGCCTGATGAAGCACTGAACTAGTGCGAAACAACGGCTGCTGTCGTCCACCTGTGCCCTCCCTCCCTCCTCCAACCCCTCCCGTGTATGTCCACTGTTGTATACAGTGAGTATTTTATTGCAATAAAAAGAAGATAAAGAAGAATTGGTGAGTGGCTGACGTTTTAATTTATCTTTATATTACGTTAATGTTTCTGCTGCATGACGTCTAAGCACCACCTAGAAGCAAGATACAGTTTCCTAACATACAGCACATTGCATATTGTAACCCGTGTCTAGCAGTGCCTGCACCAGGCTGGGAAGGCCGAATCTGCTATAGGCAAACAGGTTGGTGTGAAGAAATTAACTGTGGGAGCAATTATTAGAAAATGGAAGACATACAAGACCACTGATAATCCCCCTCAATCTGGGGCTCAACGCAAGATCTCACCCTGTGGTGTCAAAATGATCACAAGAACGATGAGCAAAAAACCCAGAACCACACAGGGGGACCTAGTGAATGACCTGCAGAGAGCTGGGACCAAAGAAACAAAGGCTACCATCAGTAACAAACTACGCTGCCATGGACTCAAATCATGCAGTCCCAGATGTGTCCCCCTGTTTAAGCCAGTACATCCCCGGGCCTGTCTGAAGTTTGTTAGAGAGCATTTGGATGATCCAGAAGAGTATTGGGAGAATGTCATATGGTCAGATGAAACCAAAGTAGAACTTTTTGGTTAAAACTCAACTCGTTGTGTTTGGAGGAGAAAGAATGCTGAGTTGCATCCAAAGAACACCATACATACTGTGAAGCATGGGGGTGGAAACATCATGCTTTGGGGCTGTTTTTCTGTCAATGGACCAGAACGACTGATCCATGTAAAGGAAAGAATGAATGGGGCCATGTATCATGAGATTTTGAGTGAAAACCTCCTTCCATCAGCAAGGGCATTGAAGATGAAACGTGGCTGTGTCTTTCAGCATGACAATGATCTCAAACACACCACCCGGGCAAGGAAATGCTTCTTACGAAGGAGTGGGTTCGTAAGAAGCATTTCAAGGTCCTGGAGTGGCCTTGTCAGTCTCCAGATCTCAACCCCATAGAAAACCTTTGGAGGGAGTTGAAAGTCTGTGTTGCCCAGCGACATCCCCAAAACATCACTGCTCTAGAGGAGATCTGCATGGAGGAATGGGCCAAAATAACAGCAACAGTGTGTGAAAACCTTGTGAAGACTTAAAGAAAACGTTTGACCTCTGTCATTGCCAACAAAGGGTATATATGTGTATATATTGAGATGAACTTTTGTTATTGACCAACTATTTATTTTCCACCATAATATGCAAATAAATTCTTTAAAAATCAGACAATGGGATTTCATGGATTTTTTTTTTCTCATTGTCTCTCATAGTTGAGGTATACCTATGATGAAAATTACAGGCCTCTCTCATCTTTTTAATTGGGAGAACTTGCACAGAACTTGGTGGCTGACTAAATATTTTGCCCCACTGTATTTGATGTGCAGGATTTGAAGCTGCAGATTTTGTGCTGCAGAGTTCAATGTAAACGAATTGACTGAATACAACTTCTGCACGGTACGTTGACAAAGTATATCCGCTGTGAGGTACATTACCATTCACTGCAGTGGGTCTGTCAAAAGTCCACAATAGTAGCAGATTTGCAGTGGTGGACCAGTTAAAATGAATGGTAGTGTAACTCACAACGGATTTCCTGCAGCGGGTAACTCGCTGTGGCCTGCATGGCCAATGCTACATTGATTATCTATGGGGCTTCCAAACTAACTTAGCCCCATAAAAAAATGTATAGAGCGCTGACCATACACACATGTTCCCCTCTATTCATTTGGATAGGGGATATACATTTTCGAATTGGGAACACTCCCTTTGGTTCCTAAGGGTAAAGTTTTCTTCATAATGTGGTCCTTCAGGGTGGGATGCATTTTGGGTATTTGATGTCAATCTTAGCTTGATATTATGCAGTGCTTGCTGGGTATTGTTTTTTCCCATTGGTGTTGATTCTGTACTGCATTCTCACTCTGAGTTTGCAGAAGTTGATCAGTACATAAAATTACATCCATCTTTCCATATAAAATAATTGTCCAAAATTATATTAACATAGCATTCACAACTGCAAGTAAACATAAAATCCATGAGCAATGATACCTCCTCCTATACTGTATGATCGCCGGCCACAGAGATGCGGGGTTCTGTTTAGGATTCCTTTTTCCCACCTATTGTTAGAACTATTGTAGTTGTCATGGAAACAGTTTAGCACAAATCAGTCCACAAGAAGCCATTTATGTTTTGGATCAGGCGACGCCAGGTACACACGAGACTGGGATTTATGGATATTTAAATGATGCTTCACATCGTGCATGGATGTTCTGGCACGACGCTGCTCCAGACAATATTTTGACATTAGGAGCACCAAGAAATAGCATTTAGGCCGCTTTTGGTGCGGGCAGTTGATAACTTTTCATTCATAATTAGTTCATAGAGAATCGAGAGACATTTCAGGGAAATTGAACTGTCAGTGGGTAGAAACAAGCATTTGACCTCATCACATTGAGTGGGGCCCATCATAATTTGTTCATTTGGTCCCGATCAGCCCGGCCTCATCTCTCATACGGCACCTCGCTGACCTTCCCTCTCCAATTCCACTCGGTTCAACTTTAATTATGACTCAGCAGACCCGAAGAAATATTGCAGCCTGCTCTCAAAAACCCTGAACTGCCACTCACCAAAAGATTGTTTTTTAACAGGTAATAAATGCCCAGAGGAAGTGATTCCACGTGTCCCCCACAAGAGCAGTCGATGGCGTGTGCTGAGAAATTTCTTTCAGTCTCTCCCTCTCTCGCCTCTCAAGTGTGTCACTGCAAGATGGTGAAATGTTTATTTCAAGGGTTTTTCCTGCCTTGTGGGGACAGAATAATAATCTGTGTGATGTGCACATGAGCAGATGGATTAAGAAATCAGAGCGAGAGGTCACCCCACTGAAGGTCACCATACCACGTAGCTGTCAAGTCTATTGTCAGCTGCTTTTTACGGATTTGATTTGAAGAAATCACTTTGGGTTTAGTAGACAAGTGACAGAGATGATATTCTCTTTCCTCCAGAAGTGGATGGCGGGGGGAGGATATGTGATCTTATTCGTGCTATGGAATTTTTTTGTTAAACTGTGTTCATTTTAGAGTTTTTCATCTGTGAATGAAAATTTTATATACATACATAAAATAGATGGCTTATCAGTGTGTTATGGAGACATCACGTTGACTCCATACATTTACCAGTAAGCCCTTAAAGGGGTACTCCGCTGCTCAGCGTTTGGAACAAACTGTTCCAAACGCTGGAGCCGGCGCCCGCAGCTTGTGACATCAAAGCTCCGTCCCCTCAATGCAAGTCAATGGGGGCTGTCCACGCCCCCTCCCATAGACTTGCATTGAGGGGGCAGGGCATGATATCATGAAGGGGTGGGGCTATGACATCACGAGCTCCCGATTCCAGCGTTCGGAACAGTTTTTTTCCAAACGCTGAGCAGCGGAGTACCCCTTTAAATTCTTCTCCAAATAGTTAAACATTTTTTTGCATGGTCACCCAGCTTTCCTAGACTTTATTAATTGGTTGTCGTAGATTATGTTTACCCAGAGGTTTTTCTTTTTAAAGTGTAATATCTGAAATAATTTTGGTAAGAAAACCCGCATCTAGATTAAATACAGAAAAAAATTATTTCATTTTAAAAAAAAGTGGTTGTAATGATTTTTGGTGCAAATTTTATAATAAAAAATTGCATCAAGAATTGACATGAAATCCTTGTTTCCAAAAAATAAGTGTAGATAGAAGGCAAGATTGGGCACTCCACAAAATGGAGTTTTGCAGTGTAGCTTAATGGTGAGCAGAATAATCATGTACGGACAATAATGTTAAAATAACAAAACAGTTTGTTTAGAACGTGTTTCTAGTGGTATACTCCTTTCTTCATCAGGTCCAATGCACCTGCTTGCTGGTGAGTGTTACACTGCTAAACCAAATTTTGAGGAGTTCTTCTGAATTTCCAACCTTCCCTTCTGCCATTTCTAATTGTTCCATTGCAGAACCGGTATAGGATGCAAGCTGCTCCCAGCTCTGACAGATTTGTGGTCTATCTACATGCGATAAACAATGTTGCACCTGTAGCGCAATATAATAATGTAAGCACCTCATACCTAAAGTGTTCTCATATCCCTGTGTAAGGATAAAAGCACTAAACAGCACCTTTTCTCCTGTTTTTAGTTTGTTTTTGTTTTGTTTTTTATATATTTAAAAAAATGAATTGTGAACTTTTATTAGTGTTTTTATGGTTTATTTTAATACTCCTTGCATGCGACTTTGGGACAGCTCAGAACTGGCTTAGATTTCTACCCTGGGTGCAGCAGACAAACACGGAGCCACTGGATTTAATAAGAGGCATGTGCCCTGCATACTGAAATTGTGTGGAGTGTTAGATAAAAACCTTAATACACCTCTCCTAATAAGTTCACTTTTTCCATTCACATCGCCATCTTGGCAGATGCTGAACTATATATTAATTATTAATGCATAGGCACATATAGGTGGATTCTACACAAATTCGCTGTATCTGAACAAGTCTCTGATCTGAATATTACTCTACTGCATGTGCCTGTCTTCTTATACAGTGTTGGTATTTTTTTTTCTTTTCCTTTCTTAAATACCAGAATCTGATCACACATTGCAGCGCCCGGCCTACAATTTGCTATCAATTAAAATAATGTTAAGGAAGAGTTGTGAGCAGTGTATCCTTGTGGTGAATGTTAGGCTGTCAGCAGGATTTTCAGGTCATTTGACATAAAGGATACAGGTGCAGCCGCTCACAGTGAAGGTGACTGAGAGTTTCATCAATCACTTTTTTTTTTTTTTTTTAAGTTTATACATAATGGTCCCCTTCAATCAGTTTTCTAGTTCTTTTGTCACCTCCTCAAAGGATAGAGTTCAGTTTAGCCAAGGTTATGGATAAGGTACTTGGTAATATTTTATATATATATATATATCATTTTTTTATATATTTTTTTTGCCAAAGGAAAGAGAAGGAGCTTTAAGGGGAAGACTACAGATCCATAAACCTGTACATATAGTGATCCTGCAATGAAGGATATTGAATGCTCATGAGGCTTCATTCATTCATTGAGTACCGTATATACTCGAGTATAAGCCGAGTTTTTCAGCACGATTTTTCATGCTGAAAACACCCCCCTCGGCTTATACTCGCGTGAACTCTCTGCCCTCAGTGGTCTTCAACCTGCGGACCTCCAGATGTTTCAAAACTACAACTCCCAGCAAGCCCGGGCAACCATTTTGGAAAATAGCATATTTTTCGTCACTTTTTATATCACGATATCACTTATGATCATACGTTCAATCAATACAAAAATGGTACCGCTAAAAACTTCAGATCATGGTGCAGTAAAATAAAAAAGTTATAGGGGTCAGAAGATGACAATTTTGAACTTAATCAAACCTGTATAAGTAGGATATCATTTTAATCGTATGGACCTAAAGAATAAAGAGAAGTTGTAATTTTTACCAAAAAATTTACTGCGTAGAAACAGAAGCCCCCAATGTCAAAATTGTGTTTTTTCTTCAATTTTGTCGAGCAATGATTATATTTCTGTTTCGTCGTAAATTTTTGGGTAAAATTACTGATGTCATTACAAAGTAGAATTAGTGGTGCAAAAAATAAGCCATCATATGGATTTTTAGGTGCAAAATTTTAAAAGGAGGAAAAAATGAAAGTGCAAAAACGGAAAAACCCCGGGTCCTTAAGGGGTTAAAGGGGTATTCCAGGAATTTTTTTATTTGACTATTCTACAAGGGCTGTCTCAGATTTTTCCCAGCTTGCAATGCAGCAGAGATCTGACTCACTAGTCAGCTGACGACAGGGAGCCTGTCTACTTCAATGGGTGGAGTGATCGCTTGGTGGGAGAGGGATCAATCTGCAAAAGCTGTAGGCACCCTGATTGAAAACCACAAGTCTTTTGTTTCAATGGGTGGGGTGGCTGATGAGTGGGAGGGAGGAAAATGGAATTATGGGATTTGTAGTCAAAAAAAGAAATTTCAAACAGGAAATTCAAGTTCACAAAAAGCCAGCCACAGTATTATGGTAATCTCACAACATAGCCATTTAGCCCCAAGACAAGTGCAGATCCTTCCTAAGCATGTCCATTACTGTCTGCCAGGTACGTACTAAAATCACCTTATGGTGGAGAACCCCTTTAACTTTAGTGGGAATTTCGGTTGCAGGTAACCCGCAGCGGATTAGTTACCTGTGAGCCTACCCTTAATCCAGAAATTAACCAAAACTGATTGTTCTTCTGGTTATATACAATATCATCTGTTGAGTTTAACACTTCCTTTAGGCTTTCTTTAAGAAGGTTCTTTACCAACTCAAGTGATTTCTTTTACTCTTCTATGACAATGCAATAATGTAGAATTTTTGGTAATACAGCACCTTTCAGGTCCTGTTAGTGCAAGATACCTACTGATATATGTGGGCTCGTGCTAAGATTTATATGCAGCAAAGCTCTTGTTTTTTTGTTCTCCGGCTTTCACCTGACACGACCATTTTGCATTTTTTATTTTATTTTCTCTTTTACAAATGATAATTCATTTCTTTCCGTTCTAGAAAGTTTCACGATTTTTAATCTTAATAACCTTAAAAAAGCAGACATGCTATGTCATAAAATAACTATTAGCGACTAGTTTGTATCCTATAAATCTAACTCTGGTTGATAATATGGTCCATTACCAGCTAACTGCGCAGAGTATTTTTCATTTTACACTCTTCAGTTACTTTTTAGTGAAGTGTTAAAAAATATGAAGCTTTTCTCCTCTTTAAAATTGCATGCTGTCTGTCTGTTATTAGGGAGATAACAGCTCTTATAAATGTTTCAGTAAGCGCTAAGTAGACAGTTATGTGCCCTCTCATTCCACGCTTATTTGCTTACCGTAATAAACTGATAAAATATGTGTGCTTTGCTGCTGTGTATCTGCAGGCATCAGGAATCACATAGATTTCCTTTAGAAATAGCGTTGTGTCTGCAGAATTGATTGGTTATTTTCGCAAACCATCCAAAGGTGTGACTTATCATTTACAAATATTCTGCATAAGTTCCGCGCTAGTCTTTTTGTGATGGCATTGAAGCTTCTTTTCTCCAGCATTTTTCTAATAGAGGCAAAATGGTGGAGTTTAATCACTTTAACAATTTTTGCCTTCTGTCTGTGGATGCTAAATTTTATATGTGAACCTCTCATGTGTTATATATGTTGCATTTGTGGTCATGGACGTTCTACTTGTAATGAACACACTCTTTATACTGAGGGTTTGTTTAAAAAAGAAAGACCTAATTTTAAACTACTATACAATGGTCCTTCAAGTTACAATATTAATTAGTTCTAGGATTACCATTGTATGTTGAGACCAAAACTTTATGAAAACCTGGTAATTTCTTCTAAACCCCCAAAATGTTATCTAAAAATAGGAAAAGTAAGGGTTAATGAAAAACTAGTAGATAACTTATACAGATAAAGCAAGTCCTTACGTATAAATGTGAAAAAAAGCTACTGGAAGCTGTAAATCACTGCCTATGTAGGGGACAGGAGCTTCTTCAGTGTCCTGTACGGTACACACTGTGTCCTAAAAAAAGTAAAATGGAGCAGCCCTTGCCAGTGTCCCAAGAAACAGCTAACAGTGGGATAGGTAGAGAGTAGTACAGGACATGTAGTACCTCCCTGTACTGTAGGGGGCGCTACCAGACAGCCAGTTAGTGCATGCACTTCAGTAATACAGGTGTTATACCAGGGAAATGCTCATTGTGACTGGTCAGCTCTTACAGCCATTGACACGTTTCACAGATCTGGACTGTCCGTAGCATTGTATGGTGAGTCTGGTTTCATGTTACAATGGTCTTTCTGGACCATTGTATGTTGCAAATATTTATTATGCCTAAGGCCATTGTAAGTTGAGGGCTCACTGTATCTCTGCAATCACAAACCACCCATGAATGAAACGCTTAACAGTTGAAAGGGCAGAGTTTGGAGTATTAAATTATTATCGCTAAATGCCTCTCACAGCGCACAAATAACCCCTAACCACTGTCATTTGCATGATGACGACCCATCTGTATAAATCAGTAACAGTGGTGCAGCATGCATTTCAACAGGCTTTTAACACTGATCCGCCAAGGCCAAAGAGCATTCATCACCAACAAATTGAGAAAACAGGCTGTTTTTGTTGGGAAAGAGCACACCGCAACCACACACTTTAGAGGAAAACTTGAGGAAATCGAGAACGTTTTGTGTCTAAGGACACGTCTTGCCAGCCAAGAACTTGCGATCCTTCATAAGATACTCATTTACAGGGTAAACATAACTTGAAATGCTACAGAATTGGCTCTTTCCACAACTTATCAAAGATGAGAATGACTTTATTTTTCTGCAATATTGGCGGATCACTGCATTGGCATTTGCAGGTTTGACATTTGATAGATCACATGGAATCCCAAGTCTTATCTGAGCTCTAAGGAAGAGTTAGTAATAAGCTAACAGCTGAATATGAGCAAGGAAATTCAAGGCTTAAGATGTTGCTGTGCTCCTGTATTGATCAGATTTTCTTTTGAAGAAAATGATTGAAATGTTGACCTATGTTAGGTGTATTTAAGCGCCATGATTTTATTTTTTATTTAGCATTTTTGTGTTTAAAGGGGTACTCCGGTGAACTCCCACGATCTCCGGGCCAGCAGTGGCCGTGGCCAGAACGTTACGCCACGCCCCCTCCATTCATGTCTATGGGAGGGGGCACGATGGCTGGTATGTAGCCATCACGCCTCCTCCCATAGACATGAATGGAGCGAGCATGGCGGCTGTAGTCGCCAGTCATCCAGCACCGAGCGGCAGGACCACTGCCATCAAACATCTTATCCCCTATCCTTTTTCGCCAGAATATCCCTTTAAGTGGTTTCCAGAGGCTGTATGGTGACGGTAAGCTGTGGCAAATATGCAGAAGTCCTGTAGTCATGGATGGAAAGGCTTAGTTCTTCTCAAACTAAAATCAGTTTAGTAGTCTTACAGGTTGTGTCTAGGTGTTTAACTTGGGATAAACTATTGGTGGGGAGAGAGGCTGTTTTTACATTGTGTTTTGTTTGCCATAATTTTGAGGTTCTTTGCTGTGGTTTCTGAAATCTTAGCAAAAATTTCACAGGTTTACCATGGGTTTGAGAAACTGTCTGAAAGACCATTATGTTAGCAGGCAAAAAAAATGTGGGATGTGTGAACACAGCTTGAATAACAAAAACACCTCTGGGACTTTCAAATTGCGACTTCCCTGGTAGTCACACATGTAGCAATGCATAACACTAATACCTATGAGATGTTTACCATGCAATGGTGGGCAGTCATGAGTGGAGCACAAGAGTTGTAATTTTAAACTATTGGCATGTTAGAGATATTCAAACAAGAAGCACTGACAGCATCAAAAATTAGTGCAAAAAACTACTTATATGTTAAATCAGACAAAAAGCGCACGGTGCATCCAAATAAAGTGAAACATTTGGCCTCATCATAGGCCTTTGTGAAGAAATGAGACAAGTCAAAAGTTTTGATCATTTAGGGTTTTCATCTGGAGAACGAATGGGGAGTGCATACAGTTGTGTAATGCACTTTCCGGCTCACAGCAATCTCCATCTTGCTGCCCCATTATAAGTGGCCACCTAGAGAAGCTTGATGGAGGTGGCTGCAAGCTGGGGAGTGAAGTGTGTTCCCATGTGCTTCGTCCCGCTCATTCTCCTGATCGGTGGGAGTCTGACAACTTAGACCCTAACCGATCAAAACTTTCAACATGTCACTGTGATTGCCTATTCTTAGGTTTGGGTGACCCTATCAGATCAGGGGAGTTTTGACTCCTAAAACCACCTATAATCAGCTAATTTAAGGAGTCGCGGTGATCAGGCCACTGCCTCAGCTTCTTTGTTGGTAACCAGACAAAGCGCCATACATTTACACATTTACACTGTCTGTGCTCTTCCATTAGCTGATAGGTAGGGGTACTGGGAGTCAGACCCCCCACCAACCTGATATTGATGGCCTATCAGAAAGAAAGGGGAGACATCCTTGAGAGTAGTGTTCCCCAACATGTATCTCTCCAGCTGTTTCTAAACTAAAACTCCTATCATGCTCTGAGAGCCTTTGAGTGACACAGGTTGGGGAATACTACTGTGAATGTGGGACCCCAAATGCTGCTATTGCAGGATGTTATAACTTTTTATGCTTTGTCTCCTGTTTTTGCCATTTAATTGAAACAAGTTTATATCTCTTTTTTTTTTTTTTTTTTACTACCAGGTGTGCATGTCATCTTTTTTCCCTACAAAGGCACATGAACTTCTCCATCGAATGAGTGGCAAAGGTCTTTCAGCTCACTACAACTTCCCACGACAGCCATGTATTTTTGGGGCTCAAATGGTCTCTGTGCAAATTACTTTTAACAATTCCAGTGACAAGAAAGTAGAAGACATTCACATAGAAGAAAAGAAATCTGATTTGAAGATGCATTTGTTCAGCCCAGTAGGTGAGAAAGTGTAATCTATTATCCTGTCTGAATGTAGCATCCAAAGATCCATTCCAGTATAAATGGGTGCACTGCACAACCTGTACCATATGGAGTGTGACAAATATTAATGCCCAAAGTAGAGATCACCTGCTTCACTTAGGGCAATAATAGGGAATAGTGTTTTCTGGGTAAAGAAACTTCTAACATCCTACGAGAAATAATGTTTTGCTGAATTCCCTGTTTATCACAATTGTATCTGTCTTTGGACATTTATGGAATATTCACAAGTTATGTCATGATTATCTGACAAATGCAAGTTCCCCCCTGGAACCCTAACCTTGAGAGCCTGCTTGTGGCTCCCCTATGGCCGGGAAGCAGAAAACAGCCAAGGTGGCTATCTTACAATTTACCTAACTGCCCTAAGGTTGCATATAGAGCATAACTAGCTATTGTGTACAACTTATATTACAATGTTTGCACATATCAACTGCATAAAACAGCCACTTTGTCTATTTTTGGCTTTCCAACCTTCTCCGTTGGGACACAAACAAATCAGGTATCCCTTGATTTCATGATTGGGTTGGTTCCAGAGGTGGAACCCACATCTGTTGAACATTCATGACTTATCCTGGGGGGTATGCCATATATGTCCGGATGGGAATATCCCATGAAGTCCGCTTTGGCGTGTGCATCTTATGATGGAAAGGTACACTAAAGCAGTCACCCTAGAATTAAAAGAATTATCCAGAAATTGAATAACATTTCTAATTTCTTTTAAAAACCTCTCCCCATCTGTTCCAGGATGGGTGTGGTTCTGCAGCTCAGTTCCATTGAAGTGAATGGAGCCAAGTTGTAGTACCACACACGACCTGAGGAAAGACGTGAAGCGGTTTTTGAAATAAATTAGCTCTGTTTTTCTATTGCCTTTATGGGGAGTGTTCAAAGCAGAGAGAACACTGTATATCTATCCATGCACAAAGTGCTGCTAAAGATACCTTTTTTTTTTTTTGCCGTATCAAAGAATCCAAGAGAGCAGTGATATAGTAGGTGAGTCCCTCAACAATTAAGATGCAGCTTGACACGGTTCTCCTGGTTTTAGCTTGTAAGAGCTGACAGGGAGGGACCTATCACATGGAGAATGGCTGAAGCTGCATTTCATATGAAAATACTAATAGTGTGAGTTACCGTAGATTAGTGACCTAGAATTTCTGTCCCCTATCACTTACGGCTTTTAGATTTGACTCAAAAGAAGTGCATTAGTGAGACTTCTACCCATCTGTCTCTGCACATTCAGAGACCTCATGGGAAAGGAAGCTGTATAAGGAGATCCATACCAAAGAGGAGGAAGCAATCAAGATGGCAGGCAGTGGTGGATTAGTTAAAATAACTAAATACAAAGAGGATAATTTTAAATTAGTATACACAAGGCATACAAAAGAGACTTGTTACTGCCTAATATTAGCCTATGCTGTCATATATAAGCTAAATAAATAAAAAAAAGTGCTTCTTTAACACTGTTACTAAGGTGGAATAAAATCAGCTAATGTTCGTGTTAAAAAGGCCTTGAGATCCGATGTGTTTTATTAGGGGTTTAATTAAAGGAAATGACAATTCTGGTATATTACTCTGACGATTCATCCGCTGCTATATTGCAGCTTCACATATTTCATATGGCCAGTCCTGTCATGAATGAAGGAACTCAGTGCTCCTGTCTGTGGAGACATAAAGGATAATAGGACGACCGCTGTTTCATTAATGCCTTATATGTTCATGGCAAATTAGACTGATCACTGCTGTATATTTCACTGTCCTCTTAATGGGCCATTACTGCGTTAAGAAATTCTCTAAGAAAAAATTTTATATATTTTCTGAATTCCATACATCTCAGTGGTATGGGAAATGGATTCTTACTACTTGTATCAAATGGTTGCCTTGTGATCACTATAGTCGGACTATGCGTTTGGTATAAGATACAAACACTCAGTGAGTGTGTTCTATGAATAACTCCCAAATAGATCATGACCACTCATCCACTGTTTGTCCCTTTATGGTTACACCACTGCTTTTTATGTTTTGAGAACTGACATCACCATAGAAAGCTGTATCCGGCCTGTATTTTCTCTATATTTTTACATAACACCAATTTGAATTATTATTTTTCATTGCTCTCTATACTAAAGGGGAGTCTCACCCTATCTATCAGGGGACCCTCACCCTCTGTGACATTTGTATAGCCTAATATTTAAAGAAGTTTTCTCAATGGAATTGCCTGTTTTTGGGGGAAGCATTTCCCCGAAAAGTTAATAAATGGCCAGTAATAGCCCTTGATATAACCCTTTCTGTCAATTTCTTATATACAGGTGGATTACTGAAATCACAGAGAGCACATTTGATAGTAGCACAAAACTTTTAATATACTGTAAAAGTGCAAAGATGTGGCATAACTAGATCACATCCCGCTACATATATGCCAGCATTCTTCAAAACACGGAAAAGGAGTGATCATCTTTGATACCCAATGTGGCTGCAAGGCTTCACCTTCCAGTATAGTCCAGTCACACTAATTCTAAAGATGGCAGTGGTCTCACTCTGTCACACTTTAAAAGTTAAGCATTCATGGTAAGCCCTATGAGTAAACCCTGAAAATATTTTCTCTGGATATTTATCCTGGGTTACTGGCAGCCATAATGGTTGTCATTCTGCCTCCACAGAAACTGATATAGCAAATACCAGAACAGTATTTTGAAATACATTTTCCTTTTAAGTTACTGTCTTGCTGTAGTAAGTTATACGAGATAGTGGGTTTCTGACTGGTGGGACTCACATCCATCACAAGAACAAGGGTGCTACACCCTTATCACAATGACATCTTTGGGTTTTCCTTTGGTACCGTTCCCTCCAGACCTGGCGGACATGGAGCCAAGTGTTGTGCAGTGAAGAAAAAATATCCATGTGGTCACTGCATACTAGCACTCCAGTGCCCTGTAATGGCCTCTCGCAGCCAGTGACTAGCTGTTCATCACTATTTTTCACCTATAAGATCTCTACCATTATAGCATTGGGGCTGGTCTACATCATTTATATTTTTTTTGTAAAGCCACAACTAGTCAGTCTAGTGTTCTACTACCTGTGGCACTGATCTATATATGGTTGTATGTGGTGCGTATCAAGATGAACAATGTTCTATCTCTACCATGTGGGGAAACCATTTTACTAATTTGAGGATACATACTTTATTATGTTTTATTTTTCTGTTTAGCTTCAGAAGAAAATTTTGATTAAGGGTATGGTCACAGGTTTCCTTCTCTTTGCGGACGGAGGAGGAAAACCTAAATTATGTTGCTACAAATGTAAATCAATGGGTATCAACCTAATCCGCTTGAAGATTTTGGGCTGTGGAAATTCTGCTTGCTTTAAGCTGATCTTCTGGTCATTCCTGACAGTCTGGTTGCCAGGGAATGCACTGTGTATTAGTTGTGTGTTATCAGTGAGGATGTCAGGCTCCACATCCAAAGAAACCAGTCTGTCTCACAATATTAGGTTCTGCAGCACAAGGCACAATTGCTATTAAACTGATGGAAGATAAGTGTCAACGGGGCTTTGTCGGACTTTGACCAGAACTGCCATATCATCTGTGTTCAGATGGTGAATGTCTTTAACGTATCTTGGCTGACAGTGGTGTGGGCTGTAGGGAGGACTCTTAAGCTTCCTGTCAGTATTTGAAGTTAAGCTTTGAGTTTACATATCTGTATTATGTTACCTGGGTTGATAGCAGATCTGCTATTCTCATGTCTCTTTACACGGGGGCCTAGTCCAGCAATGTTTTAGGTAAATCCCGATAGCAGGGAGTCCACCTCTTTAGCCTTATTGTACATGGCAGCCTTATGTCTGACCCACAGGCACAATAGTTGTATCTATTTAAATAAAGAACAGGAGCCACACTAACCGAAATCCAATTCAGCCCCGTAAACATATGATACAACGGTGCCTGCTGAATGGCCGCTCCTATTTATACTTGTTTTTCTGACAGGGAAACCTGGTCTCATGTGTAGCCAGCCTCCCCAGCCAGTAATGTGATAAGCCAAGCATTTTTATTGCAAGTGCATGCTGACTGCTGTTTGTTATTTGATTTTCTTTTACCTTTGTAAATTTATTTGGGGAAAACATTTTATTTTGCAGATTCTCTGGAGCCAGAGGGATCCATTACTGTCTCAATGGGTATTGACTTTTGTGATTCAACTCAGACTGCCAGCTTCCAGTTGTGGTACGTAGCATTGCTATATATAGACATGTTGTTGCATCTGCCGCTGTGTTCTAGATGCTAATGAAAAGAATAGAACAATAAACTACTTTATAGGTCTGCTTATTTTGCTTAGATAGCGCACGTATGTTCAGCCTTCCCTTGCTATAACAGACTATGATATTTAATAAATAGCACCCTTATAGTGCCCTGTGCACTATATAGGAGTAAGGGGGAGCTTCCTATCTACTTCCTATTTAAGGGCTGTTGTGAGTAGACTAAATAAATGTTAGGTTGGTGTCAATTCAACTGCTAGGACCTTCACCATTTGCCTTGTTGTCCCCCAGTTGTAAGACTGCTTCTATAAAGAGCTGGAATAAAGCCACAAATGAGCATGCACCCAAGCACTGATAAAGAATATCTTTATTTTTATTTTTTTACAAAACAGGTCACAATGCTAGAAGGTAATGCTTACCTTATTAATTCCTCTCTATTTACACGGATTACTTCTGTTTTCATAAAGTTAAAGCCATGATGCATCTGTTTTCTACATAGTTTTCACAGCATTACATGCCCTTTTTCAGCAGAGAAGATCTGGAAAACAATAATATGGGGAGTGTTTTAGTTTTGCTATTTAGTTTTTGTTGTCATTGCTATAATTGAGCATATGAGAGTCCCCTCTGTGGTCCATGTCAGGGGGCAGTACAACAACTGGTATGTAAGCCAACTTGTAGTGCTGGTGAAAGTGCACGTGCACTTGATTAAATGGGCACTGTCTGATACAAAAACTTTTGATATGTTGTAAAGCATGTATAACCAATAGGTTTCGCAATTGCTTTCATTAGAAAATTTTCAGTTTTTCATACTGGAAAAAAAAGTCCAACAGTCCTGCCTGCTTGGACACATACTAGTCCTGCTGTGTCCATGCAACATCACCTATGTCATGGACACACTTCCTTGATTGACAGCTGTGAGCGCAGAGCTCACAGCTGGAGGAACTTTTTTGTTTCTTTTGTTGTCTTTTACATTTTTACATAGTACAGTACTACAGATGACATATAGAGAAAAATATCTGATGCACTGGCTCTGCAAGGTGTTATGTGAGCAGATATTAAAGAAATTGCACCAGTGAGGGAGGGGTTACACTAAGCCCCGCATTGCACCGATGACAAACAAAAAAGGGAGTAGAGGTGATTGTACTGTAACCATGTGAACATGCAACAATAAGCGCATTGGTATTTACGCAAGGGTCAGCTACCGTGAGCTTTATGGGATGTCATACAGGAGTGCAGTTTTCACTGCATTTCATAGAAATAATAAATGTGTATGTCTATTTAGTGTCTGTACCTGTGTGTGACGGTGGTCTCACAATTCTTTTGTGATTTTCGCCCCAATATTTCTTTTTAACATCATACAAAATGAGTGTTGTTTCAGGTTTTCCCAGGTTTCAGTGCAGACATTACATCACTAGTCAGTTGTTTAGAACTGTCTATGCTTCAATGGGTGAAGTCACCGCTGGGTGAGAGAGAGATCATTCTGCAACTAATTGTATTTTTGCAGCAGCTGGAAGCATCCTGGTTAGAAGACACTGGTCTTTTGAATTGAATTCAGCTCATTTGTGTTTCAGTGGGTGGGGTGGCTCATGTGTTTGGGATCGAGGAAAGTGACCTCAAACTTACAAACAAGGAACTATGGAATTTGTAGTTGAAGATGGAAACTCCAACAGGAAATAGCCAGTTCACAAAAAGATAGCCACAGCGTTATGGTAATTTCATAGCCATTTAGCCCCAAGACAATCGCAGATCCTTCTTAAACATGTCCATTAATGTCTGGCAGGTATGTACTGAAATCACCTTATGGTGTATAACCCCTTTAAACCCCCTTAGACTCAAGCCACACTCCTCACATCTAGATATGTTTTATATGGACCTGAGGAAGGCTGAAGTGTGTACTGAAATATGCTGTTCCAAGCACTCTCGGTGCTTCCATTAAATTCTTAACCTAAAGTGTTCCTGTGGTAACTGAATATGAGAAAATTACAGCAGGGCCTCCAACAAAGACCTGCTTTTTTTTCCTGCATCTCCATTTGTCCGTTTATCCGCTACCCCACAGTCAGGGAATTGGATCAGCAGTGCAGCAGCTGTTTACATATATATGCCTATAATAGAGTTGTGCCACAGGGCACACCTGCAGTGAGGTTGTTGGGTTACCTGAAGGCCTGTACTACTAGACGAGGGAGCACCCCTATTTTCTTTTGCTTTCTCCTTCTTGATTCTGCCTTTTTATTGTGTAGCGTGCCCCCCTTCCTTTACCACTAAAACTCGCTGACCTATCAGGCACAGATTCTACAAGATCTCTGAAAGTGTCCTGTGGAATCTGGCATCAAGACAGTAGCACATATGACAAAAAAGAGGGAAGGGGAGACAAACAGGAGGTGCTGCCTGTGCCGTTATTCCGATGGAATTCAGTAATACGATCTGTGCAGGATAGTGCTCACCTGGTGGTGTTGTACGCCCGGGACAACACCTATTATTATAGCGTATCACCCAATTGCAGGGTGTGAAGCCGGGAGCTGCCCGAGGTGATCCCGTGTCAGAAGCAAGTTCTGGCCGGTGGAAGATAGCTGAAGGTATCCCGTGGGTCCGGGAAGAAAAATCCTCGTTGCGGTGCTCACTCGGTGTTGGTTGTCGGTAGCAGGGAGAGGTGTGTATAGCCTCAGTGGGCAATAACCGATGCGGACTACGCGTTGCGAGGAGCAAGACCCTCTCTTCATCAGGTCCAATCAAGACAGTAGCAGAACATCTTTTAATTTATATAGGCACTGTTGTTTCAACAAAACTTAGCCTAAATCAATACTACAAGCTAATATAAGAAAGTGTTTACTATCTTATGGCACTTTCTCTCCTAATTGAGCTCCTATTCTGCTTCCCCTCCTAAACTTATCATTTACCCTGAAAAATTACTCAAGTCTGAGAAAAGAGTTAAGCTCACTTAGGGATGAGTTACATGCTACCTATAAGTGTCTATAGAGAGAGGAGGGGGTAGTGGCTGGGAGAAGCAGATAGAAAGACTTCAGTATTTTACAGTAAGTATTAGATCTCACTCCACTGCTGGACTGCTCAGTACTGCTCAACGATGTCCCCTGTGAGGCTGCTGCTTCTTAATGTGTGCTATAGAGATATGAGGGGCAGGATTTCTTTTTCTTCTTAACTGGTTTCCATCCACTAGCTCAAGGACAACTAAAAATTACAGATAGAGGCTGCATAGGGATAAACTGGTGAAAATACCATATAGAAGATATATAATGGCCAGAAATAGTGCTATTCCTCATGTTTTCTAAATTACAAGGTGGCACCTTTATGACTTCAGTCAACATTTTGGACAGAAATTGTTCTGGAAAGGTTTGAGGAGCATTACAGTGTGGCAGAGTGCATTATCTCCTAGAAAAAGGCCAGTAACATTAGATAATACTGCTGCCCTAAAGGGTCGCTTCTTTGTCTCTACAATGTTTAGGTAGGTTGTATGTGTCACAAATATATCCACATGATCCAAGACCCAAGGATTCCCAGCAGAATATTGTCCAGAGCCTTGCCTCTGCAGGCTTGTCTTCTTGCGTCATGGTGCCATCGCTTCCCTATTATGACTCAGACCACTTACCAGTCTGTAACTACTTAACTCCATACACAGGAAGCTACAGTGCTCTGACACCTTTCTATTGTAGTGATAATATTTTAGTTATTTGTGTTCGATTTGCCCTTTTGTGAAATTAGAGCAGATGACTTCTCTTTTGCATCAGCAGGCATTACCAGTTTTCCTTCTTCGCACCGACCGTTTTGGAGATGCTTTGCTTTATTCCCCTAGCCATATTAATATGGCCCCTTGTATCAGAACATATCTCTAACTAGACGCTTGTAGTGCTCCTTTTACATGTGATGCCTGGTACTGGCCCAAAATTTTATTACAGCATGTAGGGTTACGTATACAACAATGGAGAATGGATACCAGTCTTCATTTTGATGTACCGTACAGTTCAGCATGGACATTACTTCAGTGACCCCTGTAGAATATGGACAAACAATCTCTAAGGTTCTATTGATGCAGCAACTGTTGTCTTATTCAGTGGGCCTGCCCTCATGGTTTCTGTTGTAATGGAAGCCATGACAGCAGTGTGAACAAAGCCTTACCTGTACATTATGCATTTTAGATTTCTAGTTGAAAAGAAGACTATATAAAAAGTACAAGTCTATGAGTAATTGTAAGTATTATTCGGGAATTAGAGATAGTGTTAAACAGTTTATTGATGGGACAATTTGACTTTTCCTATGTTGAATAAAGGATGCCTGCAATGATAAATACAAGCACTGTACCATAGCACATTGATTTATGCAGATCATCACCTTTATGTTTAGGGAGGTTTGCTATATCAGATATATAAAAACTGATTACTTATTCTGGCATTGCAAAGTAATTGTTTATTATTTTCCTATTAGACAAACACGGCCGATCAATATTACAGAACAGCTAGCGATGACCAACAACACTATAAATAGATTTCCTTCATACACCGGTTGGATGTTAGTTGTCGTGCTCTCCAGCAATGTTATTTCAATGACAATGTTGCACACAAACGTTTCTAAGCTAAATGCATAATATTCCATGGATTTTAGTTACAATGTACATTTTTAGAAAGTAGATGTTGTACAGCCTTCATTATTGAGTCAGCATACCCCAGCAGCCCTGGAAAAAGTTACCAGTGAGCTCAAAACTTGGGAACGATGAATAAATAATATACAGTCATGGCCATAAATGTTGGCTCCCCTGAAATATTTCAAGAAAAAGAAGTATTTTTCACAGAAAAGGATTGCAGTAACACATGTTTTGCTATACACATGTTTATTTCCTTTGTGTGTATCGGAACTAAACCAAAAAAAGGGAGGAAAAAGGCAAATTAGACTTAATGTCACACCAAACTCCAAAAATGGGCTGGACAAAATTATTGGCACCCTTTCAAAATTGTGGAGGTCTTCCAGCAGGACAATGACCCCAAACATGTGTCAAAAAGCACCCAGAAATGGGTGGCAACAAAGCGCTGAAGAGTTCTGAAGTGGCAGCAATGAGTCCAGATCTAAATCCCATTGAACACCTGTGGAGAGATCTTAAAATTGCTGTTGGGAAAAGGCCCTTCCAATAAGAGAGACCTGGAGCAGTTTGCAAGGCAAGAGTGGTCCAACATTCCGGCTGAGAGGTGTAAGAAGCTTATTGATGGTTATAGGAAGCGACTGATTTCAGTTATTTTTTCCAAAGGGGTGTGCAACCAAATATTAAGTTAAGGGTGCCAATAATTTTGTCCAGCCCATTTTTGGAGTTTGGTGTGACATTATGTCCAATTTGCTTTTTTTCCTCCCTTTTTTGGTTTAGTTCCAATACACACAAAGGGAATAAATGTGTATAGCAAAACATGTGTTACTGCAATCCATTTCTGTGAGAAATACTTCAGAGGTACCAACATTTACAGCCATGACTGTAACTTTATTTTCTGGCTGGATGCATTTACAATGATGCAAAATGTAAGTTTTATTTTTTCGATTTCTGCACAATAAAAACGTTTTTACCCCTTCCCAATGCAGTGATTTTTGGCAGTAGTGTTTTACATTTTTGCATTCCCACAAGCAGGGCTCTGTGCACTGAGGACAATCAGGGCTCTGTGCACTGAGGCTCGGTGACATTCCCCCTGGCTCACACAGCAGGCTGATTGACAAGCCAGGAGCCTGCACAGTGCCCTGCTCGTCCCACCCACACTTCCTAGACTTCCGAGACAGGCAAAAGCTTTGGTGAAAAGTCAGCATTTTCCCCCAAGATCTTGTGTCTACTTTTTTTTTTTTTGCCTCCCCAACATGTTGATGTACATGTTCAGCAAATATCAGTGATGGGTTAAAACAAAAAAATCAAAAAATTTTAAGTGTTTTTTTTTTTTTTATGATGAATTCTGAGACCCATCTAGTTATTAGTTCTTATGTTATACATATTGTTTTCTAAATTTCCATTTTTCTGTGAACATCCATGGAATGACCTCTGCATAGGTCCCAGAGCCTGCCTAGAAACCTGTCCCGTAGTCATTAGGGTCCCTTTTGGGCTACTTTTTTCTACGTCCACTTGTTGTAAAGCTCTAAATGCTGTGTAGAAAGCAGACAAATTATGCCTGCCCCCATAATAAAGTACAAAAAAATAAAAAAAATTGAAACATATGAGAAAAAACATGTTCCAGTATAATTTTTTTTTATAGTTATCTGTATTGGACGGATAACTTAATAATTGTATAGTTTGGGCAGATATGAATGCAGAAATACTAATTATGTATAGCATTAGTTTTTTTACAATAACATTTTCTTTGTTAGGGTGGGTGTTTGTTTTTTGTAGTTTTATATTACAAAACGCTTTATTAAACCATGACCTTGGCTTTCCTGGCTATAAGGCTTCCATACATAGCAGACCTGGAGGCCCTTGCTAAGTCCCTGGCTGTCATGGCAGCCCATCTGCAAATCTTCCCCTCTGAAACAACCTACAGTAGATGCTGTGCTTATAATTGATAATTTATAATTGACCATTACTTTTTTAAATGGCCAGGATTGGGGGTTTCTCTAGCTATTACAGCAGGAGCTTGATTGACATTAGACCGCAGAAGACCCTCTCAATCCGGAATTTCTCCAGCCTCTTAGTGACCATGATAAACTATATATTGACTGTTTACTAAGGGGTTAAATGAATGGTCCCACTAAGACATAAGAATTAGCTTTTTTAAAGGAAATCTGTCACCAGTGTCACCTGCACTAACCTGTCGGTACAGATGAGTCGTGCAGGTGACACTGATGACAACAGTACTTACCTTGTCCCGTTCCGTGCTGTGGTTCTCCAGCAATCCTCTTCTGTATCTTCAGCATCGGACCCAACTTGGAGCATGGGCTGAGCTTAGCAACTTCACCGCTGCTGTTCTGTACTGGGTCCCGTTGCTAGCAAACCGCAGCGGTGACGTCACTAAGCTCCACCCATGCTCCAATTCTGTCCCGGAGCTGAAGAGGATTGCCAGAGAACCACAGAACAGGACAAGGTCATTACCATTTTCATCAGTGTCACCTTCACTACCTGTCTATACCGACAGGTTAGTGCAGGTGACACTGATGACTGACAGATTTCCTTTAAGAAGCTGGAATTAGTTGGTCCCCAGCTGTCATTTGATCCCCAGACTAGTTTCATGCAAAAAAAGAAAAAGACCCTTAAACAATCAGGAAAGCATATTCTAGCAGTTATTAATAAATAAATATAAAATCAAGTCTCACAACATGAAAACTGGTTCCAAGATGATGAAGTAAAAATTGGTGCTTCCTTTATTCCCTAATATGTACAGTGTTGCATGTATGAATGCGACCTGTCCCAGTCAGTCAGCACTTTGTGAGCAAAGTTCATTTTTTTGCATGTAAAGTAGTAGTTAGTGTTGTGTGGCCTTGATCCACAGAGTCTTACTGGGAATTGCCATAGTTTTGCGATACAGTTTTTGACCACAAAGATTGGACAGACAAAGCGTGTTGAAACTGGGCAGCCTAATAATTAAAAATTATTAAAATCTCCCATAATGGGCTAAATTACTCTGAATCAGGATTATTAAATATGGGTTAATTGAATGCTGTCCTGAATCCTCCTATAAGTATTACTGAAATTAGAACATGCTGTAATTACACAGTATACCATTGTTTCTTCTATGGGATCAGTTTTGGAGAGAAAATACATTTGAGTACATGTTGAGGTTTTGTGTTGGGCTCACAATTATTTCTATACTTTCTTCAAGAACCATAGAACATAAAAGCATCAATCGTCATAATCCTGTTCTTTGGGTTGCTCCAGTACAAGCACTTTGTCTTACATCAGATGTAATTGATCCTAAAGCGGTGTAATCACAATTATTCACATTCTTAATTGGCCTGCCCAAAATCAGAAAATGGAAACCGATCGGCACTGTTTAGATCAATAGCTTTATAGCAGAGGCTCTGGGGGCTGGGAGATAGTGGTAATGGGCAGATCAATTGACTTTACATGCCAATCACTGACTATGTATTTTGCATAACAAATGCTGGTTACCTGTGCAGTAAACTAAGCAAGTATTTTTTAGTGTTTTATGAGCTGTAGTGAGAAAATGTATTTTTTATTCATTTTACAAGTTTTAAAAGTAAATTTTACAGTGATATGAGTATCTAGAAAGCACTTTTAAAGGACAACTGCAACGGCATTACACTTATCCCCTATCCACAGGATAGGGGATAAGTGTTTGATCGCGGGGGGTCCGACCGCTGGGACCCCCCCCGATCTCCCTAACGGGGCGCCGCCATAAGCGCTCATGGTGAGGTCGACAATGATGGCCCGTCTCCTCCCCGTCCCCATACAGTTCTATGGGGGATGCGGGGAGGCACGAATGCTGCCTCCTTGCCTCTCCCATAGAGATGTATGGAGGAGGCGTTCCGGCCGCAACGTCATGCTGCGGCTGGCACGCCCCCTGCACGGGACAGCCGTGGCCCCATACAGGAGATCGCCGGGGGCCCCAGCGTTCGGACCCCCCCGCGATCAATCTTGAGGATAGGGGATAAGTGTTTGTAATGCTGCAGATGTCCTTTAAAGGATTACTCCCCTTGAAAACTTTTTTTTTTTAATTGACTGGTGCCAGAAAGTTACAGATTTGTAAATTATTTCTATTAAAAAAATCTCAGTCCTTCCAGTACTTATCAGCTGCTGTATACTACAGAGGAAGTTCTTTTCTTTTTGAATTTCCTTTGTCTGACCACAGTGCTCTCTGCTTACACCTCTGTCCACGTCAGGAACTGTCAAGAGTAGGAGCAAATCCCAATAGCAAACCTCTCCTTCTCAGGACAGTTCCTGACATGGACAGAGGTGTCAGCAGAGAGCACTGTGGTCAGACAGAAAAGAAATTAAAAAGAAAAAGAACTTCCTGTGGATCATACAGCAGCTGATAAATACTGGAAGGATTAAGATTTCTAAATAGAAGTAATTTACAAAATCTGTTTAACTTTCTGGAAGTACCTCTTTAAGCAGCACAGAAATTGTATGGCATTAAAAATTGATTTAAAAAATTGATTACATTACTTATCCTGTACTGATCCTGAGTTATGTCCTGTATTATACTCCAGAGCTGTACTCACTATTCTGCTGGTGAGGTCACTGTGTACATACATTACATTACTTATCCTGTACTGATCCTGGGTTATATCCTGTATTATACCCCAGAGCTGTATTCACTATTCTGTTGGTGGGGTCACTATGTACATACATTACATTACTTATCCTGTACTGATCCTGGGTTATATCCTGTATTATACTCCAGAGCTGTATTCACTATTCTGTTGGTGGGGTCACTATGTACATACTTTGTTACTTATCCTGTACTGATCCTGAGTTATATCCTGTATTATACTTCAGAGTTGTTCTCACTATTCTGCTGGTGAGGTCACTATATACCGTACATGCATTACATTACTTATCCTGTACTGATCCTGAGTTATATCCTGTATTACTCCAGAGCTGCACTCACTATTCTGCTGGTGAGGTCACTGTGTACATACATTACAAATTTTGGTAATTTGCGGCACTATTTAGCCGTAACGTGTGAACACAGCCTTATCCATTCTTGCAGTGATTTTCAAAAATTATGGTAAAAATTTTAAGTTTCTACCATATTTTGCACAATTAATTTACAATCTCCATTTTTGTCATGATTTGTCAAAAATCACAGCCAAAACTGAAAAAAAGCAACAAAAAAAACGCATGTGTGAACAAACCCTCAGGAGATGTTTATAACTCCTATATATTCTGATCCCATAGATAGCAGATGGAGCTGAGAGGGATGGGGAGGGATCTGGGAGCTAGTATGAGGTATATGGTAGTTGGTGATGTCATCCTGTATTTCATAGAAATATAGAATGTGTCGGCAGATGAGAACCATTTGGCCCATCTAGTCTGCCCAATAATCTGAATACTATGAATAGTCCCTGGCCTTATCTTATATGAAGGATAGCCTTATGCTTATCCCATGCATGTTTAAACTCCTTCACTGTATTTGCAGCGACCACTTCTGCAGGAAGGCTATTCCATGCATCCACTACTCTCTCAGTAAAGTAATACTTTTAAACCTTTGCCCCTCTAATTTAAAACTATGTCCTCTTGTGGTAGTTTTTCTTCTTTTAAATATGCTGGTGAGGTCACTATATAGATACATTACATTACCGTATATACTCGAGTATAAGCTGGCCCGAATATAAGCCGAGGCCCCTAATTTCACCCCAAAAACCCAGGAAAAGTTATTGACTCGACTATAAGCCTAGGGTGGGAAATACATCATCCCCCCTGTCATCATCTAGACCCTCGTCATTAACACCCTCATCATCATCACCCTGTCATCATCTCCCCTTCATCATCACCGCCTGTCATTATCCCCCCTTCATCATTACCTTGTCATCATCCCCCCTCCCCTTCATCATTACCCTGTCATCATCCCCCCTTCATCATTGCCCTGTCATCATCCCCCCTTCATCATTACCCAGTCATCATCCCCCCCTTCATCATCCCCCCCTTCATCATCATACCCCTGTCATCATCTAGACCCCCGTCATTAACACCCTCATCATCATTACCCTGTCATCATCCCCCCTTCATCATTACCTTGTCACCATCCCCCCCTTCATCATTACCCTGTCATCATCCCCCCTTCATCATTACCCTGTCATCATCCCCCCCTTCATAATCACCCTGTCATCATCCCCCTTCATCATCATCCCCCTGTCATCATCCCCGTCATCATCTAGACCCCCGCCATTAACACCCTCATCATCATCACCCTGTCATCATTACCCTGTCATCATCCCCCCTTCATCATTACCCTATCATCCCCCCCTTCATCATCCCCCCTTCATCATTACCCTGTCATCATCCCCCCTTCATCATTACCCTGTCATCATCCCCCCTTCATCATCCCCCCTTCATCATCCCCCCTTCATCATCCCCCCTTCATCATCCCCCCTTCATCATTACCCCTTCATCATTACCCCTTCATCATCCCCCCCTTCATCATTACCCTGTCATCATCCCACACCACCCCCTTCATCATCACCGCTTGTCAATGTCTGATTTAACTGTGGTCTTCAACCTGCAGACCTCCAGATGTTCCAAAACTACAACTCCCAGCATGCCCGGAGGAGGTCCGCAGGTTGAAGACCACTGCCCGGGCCTTCGTCATCATCCAGCCCCCCCTCCCCCCTTTAGTTTTGTACTCCGCTCAACGGGACGTTAGGGTGCGCTGGTCCGGGCCATCTGTGCTGCAGGACCGTGAGGTGGGGAGGGATAGTCGTTCCGGGCTGTCCATCTTCACCAGGTGGGCCTCTTCTCAGCGCTTCGCGCCCGGCCCCGGAATAGTGACGTTACCTTGACGGTGCACAGGGACTATCCCTCCCCACCGGACGGTCCTACAGCACAGATGGCCCGGACCAGCTCACCCGAATGTCCTGCCGAGCGGAGGTGAGTACAAAACTAAAGGGGGAGGGGGGGCTGGATGATGACGAAGGCCCGGGCAGTGGTCTTCAACCTGCGGACCTCCAGATGTTTCAAAACTACAACTCCCAGCATGCCCAGACAGCCGATGTCCGGGCATGCTGGGAGTTGTAGTTTTGGAACATCTGGAGGGCCGCAGGTTTAAGACCACTGAGGGCGGAGAGTTCACTCGAGTATATGCCAAGGGGAGTGTTTTCAGCACGAAAAATCGTGCTGAAAAACTCGGCTTATACTCGAGTGTATACGGTACTTATCCTCTAAGTAACTAGTTCACAGGAAGTCTGAAATCCTGTTGGAACTATTGGCACTGGAAGGTTTGGAAAGTCAGACTTGTGATCACATGACCAAATTAGAGTAAAAAAAACACATGGATACAGCTGTGCTGGAATAAAATAAATGGCACTGTAGGAGTAGTGGTTGTTAGTGTGCATTATATGGGCTAAAAAAAAAAACGCCCAGACTGCTTTTTTTAAAATTTTTAATTGTCTTTTCAAAATTACAAGCCAGACTGACTGGTTGCTATAGGCAATAATAGGCAGTTTCTATTACAGACTGTGTTCATACATAGAGTATATTCTGCAGATGTTGCACAGAAAATCTGCAGGTAAAATCTGCAGTGTGTAATTACAGAGTTTTAATATTTATTTTGTTCTTTCAATTTTTGGATGCAGCATAAAATACGTAATGAGGTCGCTCTGTACATGTAGAGAGCGGGGGTGCTGGGCAGGAGATTGCAGGGGGCTTCCAGCGGTTGGAGTAGCCCTTTAAATTTTATAAATCTGCCCCAAAGTATTTGAAATCAATGGGGAAAACCTGCAAAAAATCGGAAGCGTTTCCACAAAGTAAATTGACATTGTGTGAATTTCAAATTCACACTGCAGGTTACATTTTCCAGATTTTTTTTCCGGGTCATGTGCGTAAGTTTTTTTTTGTTTGCATGGGTGAATTAACAGTATGTACGCAATGTGTAGCCATCACTACATTTAGAAATACTAAACCACAAGCATGCCTTTATGGAGATAAATGTACTAAAATTGCCTACCTTAAAGGGGTTATCCACCATAAGGTGATTTTAGTACGTACCCGGCAGGCAGTAATGGACATGCTTAGGCAGGATCTGCACTTGTCTTGGGGCTAAATGGCTATGTTGTGAGATTACCATAACACTGTGGCTAGCTTTTTGTGAACTTGTATTTCCTGTTTGATTTTTCTTTTTTTGACTACAAATCTCATTATTCCATTTTCCTCCCTCCCACGCATCAGCCACCCCACCCATTGAAACGAAAGACCTGTGGTTTTCAATCAGGGTGCCTACAACTGTTGCATTAGTTGCAGATTGATCTCTCCACCCATTGAAGGAGACAGGCTCCCTGTCATCAGCTGACTAGTGATGTCAGGTCTCAGCCACATTGCAAGCTGGAAAAAATCCGAGACAGCAGTCATTTTGTATGCTGTTAAATAAATAGTGGGGTGAAAATCACAGAAGAATTGAGAGAACCGTCACACAGAGGAAAGTTAAATAGAAAAGTAACGTGTTTCAATCCATTACAGGTCTTAATCATTGCACATAAGTAAAGTAGTGAGATGTACTGTCTTTGACGTCATCTGCATAATGGGTGTGTGCCCATAGCTGCTAGAGATGAGTTTTCTCGTTTAGTAAATGGAGCAATTGATGTAAGAGGCTTTGAGATACTAAACCCCAGCTGCCTAAAGACGTGCTGGTGGTTAAGTGCCCCAAAGCATAGTTGCAGTTTCCCTTTAGGGAAAAAAATAAAAGGTGGAACATTTCTACTGTAAGTTTTGATCACATTGTATGAATTACAAAATATAAGCAAAAAGTTCTATGATCCTGTATCTTATATATTGTGTTGTGACTGAAAGCAGACATATGTTATATTGTATTATTTGTTATTAACATGGGAATATTTTACTTCATTATTCGCATTTGACATCAGAAGAATTCATTTTTGTCATGTTCTTAAGTCTTCCCTCATCAATAACCTATTGTAAATATTCTTTTTAAATATCATGAACATTAATCAATTGATTTTCTATTACAAGTAATTATATTTCTCTTACTATAATGAGACCCAAAGGACGATCCAGAATCAATACTAACCATAATCTTGGAATTCACTTATTTATTTACATTGGGTGTCACTATATGACAGTGATCAATTATTTTAGTTGGGATATGTTGTCTGTAGAATATTAGCAATATATATTGAGTTTGCAAAATTACAGAAAATATGTTTATTGAAATAAATAGTTCTGAAATGTTGGTAAGTATTTTCAGCACAGAACTAATTCTTATAGTTGATCACAGAATCTAAATTGTTAAAATATAGTTGCTAACTAGCTGAATGGGCTGTTCGTGGCCCTTGCACTGTGATTGCGGGGTCCCAATCAGCTTACATGGCGCCCAGAGGGCCCTCACCTGCCTTTGTGCCGTTGCATCGGCGCACTGTAAATACATGCTGTCTTGGCAGTCTGTATAAGCAGAGTGCAGATAACACTGATCAATGCTATGTTATGGCATAGCAATGAACAGTGTTTTCAATTGAAAGAGTTTATGTAATATTGCCCCACAAATGTTTTGGGGGACTTCAATGAGTGATTTTATTACTATTGGTCCAAAATAAAACAAGCCCTCATCTGGCCCTGTAGATGGAATAAGTAAAGACTTATGGCTATTAAAAGGTGAGGTGGAAAAAAACAAAAACCCTAAAATGAAAAATCACTGCATCCTCAAGAAGCTAAAGAGCCTTATCAGAGTTGTGCTCCTCTTCAGTACTGACCATGTTCCGGGTTGGCTTTTTGAGATCATAAAAAGTCACGTAGAGTTAATTTCTAAATTCCAATAGTTTACAGTAGTTTTTTACATTTGATTTTTTGTAGTGTGGTTAGAATATTTATTTAAAGCGTGCCTATGTCTTCAATAATTTTAGAAACCTCATAGCAACATGTTTTAATTGGTGGGTGTCCCAGTGCCAAGACCCCCACCAGTCATCAAAATAAACAGTGGAACAGTAGAGGCACCCCTCTGCTCTAAGAACTGCAGGAGTAGTATAGTGATGTTCAAAGAAAATCAATAGAAACTCTATTAACTTCCTCTGGAGAGAAACAAATCTGCACAGCGCTCAGCATTTTAGCGATTGGTGGGGGTCTTAGCATCTAAACACCCACCCATCAAAACCACTCATGTCACTACGACATGTCAAAAGTTTTGTTGTTTCTTTTTTTTTTTTTTTTTTTTGACTGGTATGGTAACCTTTTAAACTAGACTACAGAACACTAGAACAATACTTAACTAATATATCTTTATAAACTGTGAAAATTTGAAAAACACAAGTAGGTAGAACTAGTAGTTAGCTGCCGATCATTCTATAAATCCCTATAACATTTTTGTAAAAATTATATAGCTAGATTAAAAGAGCGGGATTTCTTATATTTTGGTGGTGGCATATTTATTTAGTTTTTTAGGTCTAACGTTAATAGATATACGTTATTTATGTCAACTTTTTTTTTCTTTTTAAAGCACCAAAGAGGACAAGTTTTCTGTTAAAATACAACCACCACCCGGAGAACTTCTCTTACCAGTAACCATGTCAGAAATGGACTTTAAAAAAGAACAAGGTAGGAATAACTAAGTCGTCTTACAATGTGACATATATTAGATTATTATTGTTCCTAAACCTTTGGCTCTCCTGCTGCTGCAAAACTGCATGTCACAGCATGCCCTGACAGAGGAGGTCTAGAGAACCACAGGTTGGGGAACACTGTAGAAGATTCTTATTTTCTTTTATCAGAAATTTTTTATTAAAGTTTTGCTTAAAAAAAAAAAAAAAATGAAGAAACTTACTAACAAAAACCTGTTCCCCTCACCCCACAAAACATATTCCCTAACCTGACTTGTTTTGGCGGGTTGTGTGTCAGAATCTGGCGCATTGTGCCAGAAACTCTGTGTGCGCCAGTATTTAAAAAAATAAAAATGGACCAACTCTCCATTTTACTGAGAAAACCCAGAAAAGAGGTATGGATGCCAGGAAAAGGGGGGCGTGGATGTCGAAAATGGGGCATGTCTCCGACATTTTCGAAAGATCCCAACATATTTACTAAGGTTTCTACAGAAAATTTGGATTTAAGTTGAGGAAAACCCTACAGATCAGAGCATGTGTACAAAAGAATAACGTAGGATTTACCCTTCTTAGTATAGGATTTCATTCCAGTCCTGCTCTGACACCGAGTGACTGCTGATCTGATTTGCCAAATCTCCCCATGTCTGGTGTGTGGACTAAAAGTCATTTTCTCTATTTCTATCAGACACTCAATGACAATCTCCTTAAAAGGAATGGAGAAAATGATCCACTCAGCAAGTCAGATCATCAGTCACCTGGTGTCAGAACCATAACCAGAACAGGATCATATGTTGAAAAGAAAGCTGACTATTAACCAAATTACCCACACATCTATATTTTGCATGGTACTAGCAGGCTGGGGAAATAAAGTCTTTAGCTGGAGTGCTGCTTTAAATAAAAACTTGTTCTACTAAATGTGTGATTGATGGAATATACCAAGCTGAGAGTCTTGTTCAGTTGTTGTTACCTTTTTGTCTTTCTCCCCTGATGTATCAGGTATGTGTCTGGTATAAATTGGCGATGAATGTTAAAGGGGTTATCCAGGGAAAAACTTTTTTATACAGCTTTTTTTTTGAGCTGCTGAAGTTGAGTTGTTCTTTTCTGTCTAAGTGCTCTCTGATGACATCTGTCTTGGGAACTGTCCAGAGTAGAAACAAATCCCAATAGCAAACCTCTTCTACTCTGTGCAGTTCCCAAGACAAGCAGAGATGTCATCAGAGAGCACTGTTGCCAGACAGAAAAGAACTCAACTTCAGCAGCTGATAATAATTGGAAGGATTAAGATTTTTTAATAGATGTAATTTAGTAATATGTTTAACTTTCTGGAGCCAGTTGATATATAAAAAAAAATAATAATAATAAAAAGATTTTTCCTGGAATACCCCTTTAATGTTGTATAACTAAACAGCTAGAGTGCTTCAGTGTCGGAGTACTCCTACATCACATTAGGATCTTTCTGTATGTGGCCACTAGAACTGTTATCTTGTGTTACTGATGTCCATTGTCATCTCTCTTGATATTTTTTACTTTCTGCTGGCTAAAGCCTTCACTGCTGCTTAACTGCTGCTCCACAAATAAAGGTGAGTAATGCCTATTCTGTCTCCTGAGAGAATAGCTATTAAGCGCTGCCTTGGCAAGTAGTTTTACCTGCTTCTGTCTTTCACTTTGCTGCATAACTCCATGCCATAGCATATGGTGCCAGGGCACAAGGTGGCATAAGGGTCCACCTCACCTTGAGGCACACAGTGCATTATTATTTAGTCCACACAGATCTGTTGTTCTAGTTGTGTGTGAAGAAATGTGTTGCACATGTGTTAACATTTTTGCTTTGTTTTTGTATTTTTTTTTACAAGCTTTAGTTAAATTAGCTGTATATGTTTCCCAAAAATAAGTGTATGTATATAAAATAAATTGTGTGTGTGTGTGTGTGTATATGTATGTATATTTATATATAGAGAGAGAGAGAGAGAGAGAGAGAGAGAGCAAGCAGCAGCTCACCACTGTTCACAATAACTTGAGTGTAGAGACTGTAACTAGTCTGAAGCACGAGAGGCAAATTTATAGTAAGGCATAGGCTATAGAAAAGTACAATATTTTCCATCTGGTTTCTGAGAGAGTCTGACCTCTGGGAAACCTGGTGGTAGCTGAGCCCAGCACTCGGGTATCTCTAGCACTGTTATAGACAGTGCATGGAGTGTGTGAGGCCAAAAAAATGCCTTCTGAGAATCTGTTGTATTATATCATAATATCGTTCTGTAGCTAGGGGCATTTTTTTGGGTGCTGGATAACGCCTGGTACACTGTGTTATGGTTATAAAAGGATCTGAGGGGCCACAAAGATTCAAAGAACGCCAAAGAGAGAATCTGTGTGTTATTCACGTCCTTACAGGACCTGCACTAGGCATAACGAAGAGTATCAGATTTGTCTTTAATTTTTATTAAAAATAAAAATTATAACCTTAAAAATAATCAATGCTAAATTAGTGCTAGAACGCATTCAGTCCTCTGGTTTCAGCAAATCAGTTATTCCTTATGTAATAAATAGATGAACAAAGCAATGGAGTATCCAGCTCACCAATCCGCCACGTGTGCACGGATGTGTGGGGACTGCATGCAAGGACATTGTTTTATTGGATCATCATCCACAGGAACATAAAGCTCAATTAGCATGGACCAAAGAGTAACGCGTTTTGGAAGACGTAGCCGCCTTAGTTGTACTGCACAACCCCAGGAATCCATCCCCTCTATATAGGGGGAGAGCTCCACCCACCGCCAGGTGCCGATGTGTGCAAGACACTCCCACTAGACATTTAATATTGTTAAATGCTAATATCAGCATAAATATTATGCATGAATACACAAGTATATCACATCAAAGTGAGAAGAGGAACAAAGATGGCTATGGAAATGAAGTCCTTATATCAGTGTAAAGTACTTCTTTACAAAGTGAAAAAAGCAAAAAAATTATAAAAAGTGTACACTATAAGACACCAAGATACAAATAATATATACTAAATGCTAGAAAATAAAAAGAGAAAAGAAGAATACAGAATTAGATATTTTAAAAGACCATAGTTATATGTGCAGAACTAGAGCGATAAAAACATAAATGAATACAAGAAAAAAAAGATAAATAAACATATAGTATGTGAATTGAATAATAAAAAAACTATTAACCAATCAACTTTTGTTCTGCACATATATCAAAAAGAGGAGCTGGAACTATCTGGAAGTAAGTTGTGACCGGGCGATAGTAAGATGCGGGTGTATATACAGTAACTATATATGCTGCTACTGCTTTGTGAGAAATCCCACAAGTGCGTAAACCACAAAAACAGGATAATCTCTAATATTAGGGTACCATAATAGACCCATCATGAATATTCACTCAAGGTACATGCAATATTGTGGGAGAGTTCCCAAAACTATAGGAAAAGAGTAATTAGAATATAATAATACATTTAGGTTTAACCAATTAATATCACTCTAAGACTACATTTCCCTTATGACACAAATGTATGTAGTTGTATGACTATGGGAGAAAAGGAACAAGCATTTGTGTGAGATACATTGTAAGGAAACTGTCATAAGGGAAATGTAATCTTAGAGTGATATTAATTGGTTAAACCTAAATGTATTATTATATTCTAATTACTCTTTTCCTATAGTTTTGGGAACTCTCCCACAATATTGCATGTACCTTGAGTGAATATTCATGATGGGTCTATTATGGTACCCTAATATTAGAGATTATCCTGTTTTTGTGGTTCATGCACTTGTGGGATTTCTCACAAAGCAGTAGCAGCATATATAGTTACTGTATATACACCCGCATCTTACTATCGCCCGGTCACAACTTACTTCCAGATAGTTCCAGCTCCTCTTTTTGATATATGTGCAGAACAAAAGTTGATTGGTTAATAGTTTTTTTTTTATTATTATTCAAATACACATACTATATGTTTATTTATCTTTTTTTTTTCTTGTATTCATTTATGTTTTTATCGCTCTAGTTCTGCACATATAACTATGGTCTTTTAAAATATCTAATTCTGTATTCTTTTCTCTTTATTTTCTAGCATTTAGCATATATTATTTGTATCTTGGTGTCTTATAGTGTACACTTTTTATAATTTTTTTGCTTTTTTCACTTTGTAAAGAAGTACTTTACACTGATATAAGGACTTCATTTCCATAGCCATCTTTGTTCCTCTTCTCACTTTGATGTGATATACTTGTGTATTCATGCATAATATTTATGCTGATATTAGCATTTAACAATATTAATGCACTATATAATGTGTTATTTATGTTGATATACATTATGTTTAGTGTTGCACTGATGGTGACTAATAGAGATGAGCAAACTTACAGTAAATTCGATTCGTCACGAACTTCTCAGCTCGGCGGTTGCTGACTTTTCCTGCATAAATTAGTTCAGCTTTCCGGTGCTCCGGTGGGCTGGAAAAGGTGGATACAGTCCTAGGAAAGAGTCTCCTAGGACTGTATCCACCTTTTCCAGCCCACTGGAGCACCTGAAAGCTGAACTCATTTATGCAGGATAAGTCATCAACTGCCGAGCCGAGAAGTTCGTGACTAGAGATGAGCGAATTTACAGTAAATTCGATTCGTCACGAACTTCTCGGCTCGGCAGTTGATGACTTATCCTGCATAAATGAGTTCAGCTTTCAGGTGCTCCCGTGGGCTGGAACAGGTGGATACAGTCCTAGGAGACTCTTTCCTAGGAATTTATCCACCTTTTCCAGCCCACCGGAGCACAGGAAAGCTGAACTAATTTATGCAGGATAAGTCATAAACTGCCGAGCCGAGAAGTTTGTGACGAATCGAATTTACTGTAAGTTCGCTCATCTCTAATGACTAACCAATGTGAATTCCCATCTGTCTAATGGGAGTGTCTTGCCCACATCGGCACAGGTGTGGCACCTGACGGTGGGGGGAGCTCTCCCCTTATATAGAGGGGATGGATTCCTGGGATTGTGCAGTACAACTAAGGCGGCTACGTCTGCTGAAACGAGTCACTCCTTGGTCCATGATAATTGTGTTTTATGTTCCTGTGGATGATGATGCAATAAAGCAGTGTTCTTAATCCGAGGCCGTGGTGCTTGGATACTCCTTGCTTCCAGTTATGTAATAAATAGTTTAACCCCTTAAGGACCGGGGGGTTTTCCGTTTTTGCATTTTCGTTTTTTGCTCCTCGCCTTTAAAAAATCATAACTCTTTCAATTTTGCACCTAAAAATCCATATGATTGCTTATTTTTTGCGCCACCAATTCTACTTTGTAATGATGTCAGTCATTTTGCCCAAAAATCTATGGTGAAACGGAAAAAAAAATTGTGCGACAAAATTGAAAAAAAAAAAACGCAGTTTTGTAACTTTTGGGGGCTTCCGTTTCTACGTAGTACATTTTTCGGTAAAAATGACACCTTATCTTTATTCTGTAGGTCCATACGATTAAAATGATACCCTACTTATATAGGTTTGATTTTGTCGGACTTCTGGAAAAAATCATAACTACATGCAGGAAAATTAATACGTTTAAAATTGTCATCTTCTGACCCCTATAACTTTTTTATTTTTCCGTGTATGGAGCGGTATGAGGGCTCATTTTTTGCGCCGTGATCTGAAGTTTTTAACGGTACCATTTTTGCATTGATAGGACTTATTTTCAAATGATATAAAAAGTGACCAAAAATGCACTATTTTAGACTTTGGAATTTTTTTTGCGCGCACGCCATTGACCGAGTGGTTTAATTAATGATATATTTTTATAATTCGGACATTTCCGCACGCGGTGATACCATATATGTTTATTTTTATTTACGGGAAAAGGGGGGGGATTCAAACTTTTAATAGGGGAGGGGTTAAATGATATTCATTCACTTTTTTTTACAGTGTTATAGCTCCCATAGGGACCTATAACACTGCACACACTGATCTTTATCATTGATCACTGGTTTCTCATAGGAAACCAGTGATCGATGATTCTGCCGCATGAGCAGATCTCAGCTGGATCTCAGGCACTGAGCAGTCATTCGGCAATCGGACAGCGAGGAGGCAGGTAGGGGCCCTCCCGCTGTCCTGTAAGCTGTTCGGGATGCCGCGATTTCGTCGCGGCTATCCCGAACAGCCCACTGAGTTAACTGGCATGGTTTCACTTTCGCTTTTAGCGCGATCGGCGCTGCGCGCTATTAGCGGCGGGTCCCTGCTTCACTATGACGCCGGGCCCGCCGTGATATGATGCGGGGTTACCGTGTAACCCCGCGTTATATCACGGGAGCAGGACCAAGGACGTACTGGTACGTCCTTGGTCCTTAAGGGGTTAACTGCTTTAAGTCATTGAGCATATTCCTTTAGTTTTTTTCCCCAGTGGCTCTATAACCATCTTAGTTATGTTACGTGTGTGTGTGTGTGTGTATATATATATATATATATATATATATCATATAATGTAATTTTTTTTCCTTTAAAAGGAAAAACAAATTAATGCAATACAAATTTAAAATAAAGCCCTGTGCCAGATCTTGTCAAATCAAGAGATTTACCTTGGCGAAAAATATTGCATTTGGTTTCTCGAAGTTCATGCTCAGGATAGGTTAACATCAGGCGCCATTGCCCACATATATTCTTATGGGCAGTAGTAGAAGTAAATTCATCCTATTATATGGTGGTGATTGAAAAACAGTAGGAATTCATTTAGACATATATATTACAAAATTGTGTTAGATTTCCATACAATAATGCATTTGGAATTTATTTGAAATTGGAATTTATTTGCCAGAATACCCCTCTAAAGTTTGTTTTACATTTTGGATTGGTGCTGTTAGCATTCCAACAATGGTAAGGGCAAAAACACCCAGCTATTGAAGGGCACCATAAGATCGTGTTCACATCTGCATAAGAGATTCCATTCGATCTTTAGTTTATCATTCATCCTGATGTAAACAATATCAAGAAACAACATATAGTTGTGGACAGTTCATTATATAATGGTTTTACCACAATTTGGTTCTACAAATTGGCCAAACTTCAATTTTTTTAAATTCTATTGAATTTTGACCTTTTTTATATAACTTTCAAGATATATTTCCTTAATTGTCTCAAGGAGTCATGTTCTATAACGTGGCATTATCATCCTACTCTGCCAATGTTCCCAGTGAATATTACTTGCAGAGTTTTTGTTGATAGCAATTCTGTTCTCCTTTTTTTTTTGGAAAGACATCAAATGAAAGTTAGAGGTAAGGTGTTTACTTTGTCTTATTAAGATTTATGAATCTATCTTATAAATCCCTTGCAAGCAAGATGCTAATTCTTTAACTAGTCGGACATTTACTACTTTCTGGCCCCCTAACTACCTCCAGCAATCATATTTGATGCCCCTTAATTAAACTGGCTTTTTTTCCCCTTCCCAGGTTCTTTTCCACCTCAGCAATCGAGGCAATACATTTGCTTACCATGCTGCTCTCCTAAGTGTTCTTTTGCATGTAAATTAATCTTAATTCAGTTTACACTGTCATGCTGAGTGGTACAAATTGCCTATAACAATAAAACAGCACGAGTTAAAATGGGAGGGGGCTGGGAAGGCAGATTGAATGTGTGCCTTGTCTGATAGGATGTTAGTTTTCTTTATGCCAATACATTAGCTGGCAATAATGAATCTTCTCTTCTGAAAAGCATGGCAGAGTTGATTTTTTAATTTTACGTCAATGGAACAGTACCTTTTCTTTCATAGGAGAAGTTAGACAAAACATTAATGACTGAAGTGTTAAGGTTAAATATGAAGTGATGCATCCACTTGTATGAATGCTATCCATCTTTCCATTTGTGGGAGCAAGTCCTAGCTTTGCCAAATTTCCTTCAATTACAGACTGCAGGAAATGGGCTTTTAACATAAACATAGTTGCATTCATTTACTGAACATTTGCTCTTCAATATAGCTTAATGGAGAAGGTTTAAGTCCTAAGTGAGTGTACACTTTTGCTGGAAATGTTAGGGCAGCCAGTGCTCTCTGCTTAAAAGCAACTCTGTCAGCTGAGTTTTCTGTCCCTGTCCTTCCTCCTTTCTTGAGCTTCTTCTTAATAGTGTGGTTAAACATCCACAAACACAATGTAATATTTGATTATTTTATGGCCGGATGAACACTACACATTTCAATGACTTTTTTTTCCTCGATGTTCCCTAAAAGAGGCCTGAAGGCACCAAATTAGACATTTTTGCTCATTATAAAGAGGCTAATTTTAAGTTTGTCTTACATAAAAAAAGTGGTACTACAAACAAGGCACAAAGTAAAAAAAAAGAAAATTAAAGGTTAACTCTCATTAAAATACATTTTTGCTATTGTATTCCTTATGGTAAATAAAAAATATTTCTAATATACTTTGCTTAAAAAAAATGAAGTTTTCTATGTTTATTTGTGCTTAAAACAGCTCAAGAGCACATTTTCCCCCTTCTTATACACAGACTTAGGACCGAGGTCCAAACACAGAAAGTGCAGCCTGGAGTGCTGAGGGGGGGGGGGGGGGGTGTCCAGTCTCATCCAATCATAACTCCTATCACACTTAGCTGCCATATGCTGTTGGTTGGACACACACCCCTCAGCATTCCAGGCTGCACTTCCAATGTTTGGGGTTCGGTCCAAAGTCTGTGTATGAGATGGGGGAAAATGTGTTCTTGAGCTTTTTTAAGCACAAATATAACATGGAAAACTTCATTTTTTTTTAACCAAAGTACATTAGAAATATTTTTTATTTACCATAAGGAGTACAATAGCAAAAGTTAGTTTTAATGAGAATGTCCATTTAATATTCTTTAGCTTCACTTTCACGTAGACCGAGAATAATGTAGAATGAGAAGATAAAACTGAAAAGTTATGACATTCCGGCTACGTTTGCAGGTGCAGAAAAATGGTTCCTAATGCTGAAACTTAACACACACTTGTTTTTCACAATTCAGCATAAATTCCTTATTTTTGTATAGTTTCGGCTAATCAGAATTATGGCAAACCTTTTTAGTCTACTCGACTTCAACAGACTCAAAGAGGAATGTATCAGCGCTTGTAACAAGAACCTTGACGCCATACACAAGCAAGGTTTATGCTTTTAGGCGTTGCTACGTTTCCCCTTGAGTCTGTTCCGGTGAGATTGTCAGATAAAGGTCAAGTCAACTGAAACATTCACCATAAATCTGACCTGCTGGAACTATACAAAAAATAAAGAATTTGTACTTAATTGTGCTAAAAAAAATGACAGCTATTGTAATTTAGGATTTACTGGATCCTTATGCAAAATATTGGTATTTTACAGTATATTAATTTGGTTGTACAGTATATTAATTTGTGTGTTAGACTTCTGGAGCTCACGACCTGGCAGTAGTGAAGCCAGAGGAGAATCCTATTGTGGCTTTGAGTACAATTGGATATAATTTACTAGTTAATTGGTGACAATATTAACTACCTGTTTATTGTAGTGAGTCATTGACACTGTGGGAGAGCAATAAAAAATACAAATTTCCTCAATCCCAGCAACCAAAAGATGCACATTGTTTATATGTCGGGACCTTGAAAAATAATTTTGTGGCATGTTCCACTGAATGATGTATTGGGACATTATACCTTCTTATATGCATTGTTATTAGGGGAATCTAGTAACTCAGTGAGGCATCACATGGCAGCACTCAGTTGTACATATGACTCTGTAATACAGAATCATCTTCAGTCATCACAGAGGGGTCACTTGTTCCTACCCACGGGGAGCTCTGCTGTATGTAAATTAGCGCAATGTGTAACTGCTATAGAGTTGGTGTCATACTGGGCAATGATCTACTATAGCTTATAAAAAGAAGCTCTTGTCCACTCCTGTACTGTATTTAGAACTCTCTGTTTGACATAGGAGTACAAATGCCCATCATCCTTTAGACCACCTGTGCCAAATAAATATATATATATATATATATATATATATAAAAAAAAAAAAAATCCCAAAATAAGCAGCACATCGAGGTAATTGAAGAGATGTAGGTAGGGTGCACGCATGCTGGAGCCACGGTCCACTGGTTCCTTAATAATAATCGTAGTAATATGCAGCACACCAAAATAAGTGCAAAGTGCTTTTTATTCCATGAGGTACAAAAGCGACGTTTCGCCGGCCTCACGCCAGCATTCTTGAGAATGCTGGCGTGAGGCCGGCGAAACGTCGCTTTTGTACCTCATGGAATAAAAAGCACTTTGCACTTATTTTGGTGTGCTGCATATTACTACGATTATATATATATATATATATATATATATATAGTGATAAAGTGGCAAGGAAAGGGTGCCTTTCCTGGACTCGCTCTGGAGAATCCTTCACCTGGGGCCTAAGTAATCAGGCAGCAGAGTGGGGAGGTCTTCAAAAGGAAGAGTCTCAGTCTGACCTGGGCTCTCCCTAGTAAACAACAAGCCGCTGTAAGGGGGAGAGACAGGCCCTGTTGGAAGCACACAGCCGGAGCTGTGAGTGGCCCAAGTGACGGTGTGAACTGTGAGTAATCAGGTTGCAGATGTCATATGTTTTAACTGGATGAGGGTAGCTTAGACAGGGCATACTGAAAGTTGTAGTCCATGACCAGGTCTAGGATTTTATTCTGTTCCTGTTTTATGTATTGTTTTTGCCTGCAACCTGTGTAAATTAAGCTGGCGAGGTGCCAGACTTGTATCCTGAACTGTTGTCTGCAGAGTTATTGCAAGGAAACCTGTCCCGTGGCAGTGACCAGGACGATCCCAGAGCTATCCCCAAGAACGGTTCCTTAATTAATATATATATATATATATATATATATATATGCTTACCTATGGCTGCTGAAGTGGCTATAACAACCATATATTTTAGCTTAGTACTAATATTATTAGGGAATCAATGTTTCTTGTGCATAGGTATTGTAAATGGCATCTATGACTTCCACTTTTCCAGCAGTCATGCACTGCAAAGCCGCTTTCCCCCTGTCATCAGGGGAGACATTGCATTTTCTGTAAAGTGCCTCTGTACTTTAAAATATGTATGTAAATGAAACAACTGTGATCTGGATGCAGCAGCTGTCTGCTCCAAGTAAACGGGTGACCAGGTACACAATGTGATGTTAGAAATCAACACATTGCTGTCCCCAATGTTTTACCGACAACCCGGCTTTGTCAAAAGGTGAGAGCAAAATTGTGCAGTTGACAGAAAAGTATGATGCTGGTTTCGGCATCCGGCTTAGTGAACCCAAGCTAAACCTGCCACATCTAATGACAAAAGTGTATCAGTTGGGGTCAGTTGTTTAGGATCTGACATTCGGCGTCTCAAGTTGAGACGCCAGATGAAAGTAAACTATCCTATTTAAATTAATACAATCAGTTTCTCTCCAGTGCCTTTTCAACTGCGCTGGAGTGAAATGCCGCTGGATGACGGACATGTGTAAAGTAGACATAACAGTCAAATGTTGTGTTAGAGTAAGATCTAGTTGGTAGTACTAACTTTGGTCATGTGTTCCAAAGGTTATTTCCCAGCCTTGGAGTTTGTGTAGGCTACCAAATAATTTCTTTATGATATATTGCGCAAACACGTGGAGTCTGATTTTAAAATGAACTTTTCAAAAGTTTAGTTTCAGTTTAACTACTATTGGTAATTTATGCATTTTTTTTCCGCCAATGGCGAATAGGTTTGTGTGTATAGGGCTTTTGACCCAAAATCTATACATACAACATTAGTTGATGACTCCACCAGCACAGAGATATCAGAGTTTGAAAAGATTTGTAAATTAAACTTTTGAAGTCCACTGGATGTTCCCTTCAGATGACGGGAGAGAAACGAGGATTACAGTACAGCCTAGTGTCTGTCAATCATGTGATAGAGGAGATGACCAGTGCTGGAAGGGTCATCAACTAATATAAGGCATGTACAGTTTCTGCCTCAAAAGCCCTATACAGCTGTGCCCTTGCTTTATACCCTAAAAACCTGCCTTTTAAGTTATGTAGCGCCAACACAATTTATAATTCTATTGCATAAGAATGATGCGGAGCATTCACCAGGTAAGTAGATCAGGGGCTTCTTTACTGAACGGCAGCCAGTCAGGTTCACATGCTGGGGAGCAGATGGATCAGACGCAGGGGTAAGCAAGCAGGCGATGGACCATGAACATGCCGGAGCATTTCGTCAGGCCGATGCTTGATGATGTGGGGGAAGTGGTGTGTTTTATAAGAGGTGAGTGTTACTATGGATACAGCTGACAACAAACTAAAACACCTTGAGTGACGTGTAACATCATATATATAGACAATAAGCCAATGCATGAAAACACATTAAAATCAAACCTCTTACTTGCGACTTTATCTTTAGATGAAGTACATAAGAAGATAATTATATATTATTACTGCTTTTTAGTAAATACAGAAGATATTAAACTGAGGCCAATGTGGTCTCTGCACACCTGCCTCAGCTGTCTAGTGAGAGCCTGAATAATGGAAATGGACACTACATTACCTGAGAGTTCTAGCACGGTATCGGCAGGGAGAGCTGACGCGGGGGTATCTTGCGAAGCCCAAGATGAAGTTCAAGTTCTCAGCACTAAATCTTTGGAATACAAAGTTACCTCTTTAGCTGAGCGTGAGACACGCCTATTCTGAACTATTAACTCTTTGCAGGCCTATGCGGACAACAAGAGGACACCACGAGGATTAAGGGTGTACAAATCCCCTTCCTAGTTTTTGCAGGATGAGAGCTTTGTCAAATTATGGATGAACAACGTTTATTACACTCTTTGAATCTATAACAACTGGTCTTAGACAAGAACAGTAGTGAATATGAAATCGTCACAGCTCAGCTGTGTAAAACAAAATGCGAACTCAGAACATGTCTGAATGAGACACAATATAAAAACTTTGTTCTCAACCTTGATAAAAAAAAAAAATCTCAGCGCTTCAAGTTTCCATTATGGAGCATCAAAAGGGATAAATTCCTAAGAGATAAAACAGATTTTTAGACATTCCAGGAATTTACATGGAATAAATCCTAACAGCAAAGGAATAAGGAAAAGAAAAGGAAACAAAATAGAAACACCCAAAAAAAGAAAATCAAGAAAAACAGACTTTACATCTTACTACTTGAGGGATCATCTGGTGCCGATTTCTCGTCTGACAGCCTCGATTCAGAAAGCGGGATCCCTTTTGGCGACGGGCTCGCCGTGGCGGCAGACGGAGGACAAAACAACGAATGGAGAGCTGTAAAAAGGAAAACAGTGACTTGGAGATAGTAGAGGCACAGAACGTTGTAGTCAATCTCACTGATGTCATGCTGAGTAAAGACTGCCTGACAGTCCTTAAAGGGGTTATTCAGGAAAAAAACTTTTTTTTATTTATCAACTGGCTCCAGAAAGTTAAACAGATTTGTAAATTACTTCTATTAAAAAATCTTAATCCTTTCAGTACTTATGAGCTTCTGAAGTTTAGTTTGTTATTTTCTGTCTGTGTTCTCTGATGACACGTGTCTCAGGAACCGCCCAGTTTAGAAGAGGTTTGCTATGGGAATTTGCTTCTAAACTGGGCGTTTCCCGAGACATGTGTCATCAGAGATTACTTAGACAGAAAAGAACAATCTTAACTTCAGAAACTCAAAAGTACTGAAAGGATTAAGATTTTTTAATAGAAGTAATTTACAAATCTGTTTAACTTTCTGGAGCCAGTTGATATATATAAAAAAAACTTTTTTTTCCTGGATAACCCCTTTAAGGACTGTCAGGCAGTCTTTACTCAGCATGACATCAGTGAGATTGACTACAATGTCCTGTGCCTCTACTATCTCCAAGTCACTGTTTTCCTTTTTACAGCTCTCCGTTCGTTGTTTTGTCCTCCGCCTGCCGCCACGGCGAAATAGGGATCCCACTTTCTGGAACCAGTCGATATATAAAAAAAAAGTTTTTTCCTGGAATACCCCTTTAATAAGGGGTTGAAATTTGTGTTGTGGGAACCATTTGATTTTGTTAATTTTGAAGTAGATATGCAGAAAGCTATTCGCAAGCTATCACTAATATCACAAAAATATTTTGCAACATTTATATATATATATATATATATATATATATATAATATATATATATATATATATATATAATATATATATAATACCAATAAAAATGTCACCTCAAAGCAACAACCAAAAGAAGGAGAAATGCAATGTAAAATAGGTTCTCTGGGATTTAAAATTGTTGAGAGTTTCAGGAGTCAGGGTGCTGAAAATATTAAGATCCTGTCCACACTAGCAGAGAGTGATTCTTCATGCGATTTTGTGCCGGGCGGCGATGGAGGCCCCCTATAGAGGAGGTAATCCCTCTAGGGTCTATCCTCCTGTACCTCCAGGCATCTCGATTGATCTTTTTCATAGAGCTGTCTGTTCTGAAGTAAGAGCTTTAATGTACCCCGACCCAAATAGGAATATTTCAGCTAGAGAGAAAGAAGCCTTAAATTGGCTCGCTGAAAGAGATTACTTAGTAGTGTAAAAGTCTGATAAGGGGGGTCCATAGTCATCTGGCACAAAGAAGACTATGAAAAGGAGGTATTAAAACAGCTTAGTAACCCAACAGTGTATGAAAAACTTAGAGGACCCCAAAAGAATTATGAATAATTTAAGAACTCTATTGCCCAAATATGTTAAGAAAAATATTCTTAGTGAAAAAATAGCCGAACAACTATTACCTGAGAATCCTTCTACCCCTAAATGGTATATATTTCCCAAAATACATAAACCCGTTAAACCTCCTCCAGGCCGTCCAATTGTAGCTGGAATAGGATCGCCTACGGCGTTCCTGTCCAGCTACATTGATTGGTTAATTTCACCATTACTCACCCACATCCCTTCTTATTTACGTGACACAGGAGATTTGATTTCTACCTTAGAACATTTTCACTGACAGGAAGGCTTTACGCTTGCCTCTATAGACTTCGAAAGCCAGTACACCCACATTCCTCAGGATTCGAGAGTTCTTGGAGAGCACAAACAAGTCCTCTGATTTTGCACAGTTTGTCACTGATTCCATTACTTTTGTTTTACAGAATAATTGCTTCAAGTATGATACCCAATGGTATAAACCATGCCATGGCACAGCCATGGGCACTTCTATATCATGTGCTTTTCATAACATATTTTTTAGCAATTTTTGAACGTAATTATGTTTTTTCAGTCTCCAACCCATATGTCTGGTACCTTTTTAAAACTTTTCTCTGCTTTGTAGATGACATATTTGTGGTGTGGGATGGGACAGAGACAGATTTCAGCACCTTTGTTAAATATCTCAATGACATCAACACGATGAATATGACCTTTACATATGTTTATGGTGATCGCTGGAATTTCTGGATATCAAAATTTACAACACAGACAACAATATAATTACATCCGGTTTTAGGAAACCATCCTCCAAAAATTCTCTGCTGCATTATGCCTCATCCCATCCCACCCACACGAAGAATGCCATCTCTACCAGCCAATTCATCTGGTTAAAACGGATTAATAACAATCCAGAGATGTACAGAAGGCAGGTTAACGATTTGGAAAATAGGTTTCTCCGACGAGGGTACCCACCTCACTTAATAGAAACAGCTCGAGCAAAGGTGGATGAAATGCCAAGGAGTGACCTAATATATAAAAAGAAAGAATGTAAAAAGAATGCTAACAGGTTTACATTTGCCTTTAAAAACACTCCCATCAATGAGGTTATTAAAAAGTCTATTTCAAAGAACTGGTATATGGTCCAGCAAGACTGATTTGGTTGAGGTTACAAAGGACAATCCTATAATCACGTATAGAAAGAATACCACTATACTTGATTATATTAGCACACAAAAGAGAAATAAAACTCACACAATTGGTTAACTGATAGCCTGTGGGTCATGTTCTTTTTGCAAATTTAATGGCAAACACAAATCAGCAAAACTGGGAGGTTATGATATAAATATCAAACAGTTCTTCACATGTAGAACTCCTTTTGTTGTCTACTGCCTGCTTTGTACGTGTTGATATTTCTACATAGGGAAAACAATACGGACCCTTTTTCATAGGGTGAGAGAGCATCTGAGATCCCTCAGAACAGGGATAGGAGCCCTACACCTTATTTCTCGCATGCAAGAAAGCCACAATGGTAATCCAGAGGCATTGAAATTCTTTGCTATATAAAGAATATAAACCTCAGAGCGTGGCAATACTAAACATCAAGAATTGTTAAGAAAGGAGGCGCTATGGATCCTCCGAACAAATGCTACTGCTGCACTTATTTAAATAACATCTTCTGTATTTACTATAGAGAAGTAATAACATATAAGTATCTTCTTGAGTACTTCATCTAAGATAAATTCATCAAAATATTAAATTGAATGTGTTTTCATGTATTGGCTTATTGTATATATATATATATATATGATGTTACACACCACTCCAGGTGTTTTGGTTTGTTGCTAGCTGTATCCATAGTAACCCTCACCTCTTATAAAACATACCTCTTCCCCCACGTCATCCAGCACCGGCCTGACGAAGTGCACCGGCGCATAAACGGTCTGTCGCCAGCTTGCTTACCCCGGCGTCTGATCCATCTGCTCCCCTGCATGTGAACCCGACTGTACTGCCCTTCAATAAAGAAGCCCCTGATCTACTTACCTGGTGAGTGCTCCGCATCATTCTTATGCAATATTATCAGCACTGTACTATTGCATTTTGGCACCGAAGAGGATACAGGTGTGGCTTCTAGGGACTGCGCAAACGCATTGGACTGGTGTCCTATTTACACAGCATTGTATGGATGGTGCCGAGACTACCTCTGCTTTGGTATAATTTGTAATTCTATACATAAAAATTGTCAACTCACATGGGTCTGTTTCCTGAGCGAACGGCAGGAATGTGCACACACTGAGGTTACATTTTTAGGATGACATTTAACTTAATAACTGCCCATGTAAAAAGTTGGAGGGGACTCAGCTCAGAGTATACATACAAAAATATCTGGGTGCTAAATCCAAACCACAATATAGTTCTCAGAGAAAACAAGCAAATGCCAACCAGTACCAATATAACAAAATTAATAAAATAAATAATCAAGGACAGTATAAAACCACTTAAAAATGCCCAAGAAAATTAATTAGGCAACCCTACCACTCAAGGTAGCTGCAAAGCACACCTTCTAAGTGGGCACCCGCCCCAATACAGCATACTTTATGAGAAAATTGCACTGTTCCCTTAGCCCTGATATACAACAAACAACAAGCTGGTATGACCTAATACATCATAAATACCACAGGTAAATTAGGATATCAACCAATGAAACCCCTAATCAGGACATACAACAGCATAGAAATCGGTATATATTAATTACCCAGTCTAAGCAGTAACCCTCACCGTAAGTAATGAAAAATAAATACAATAATAGCAGTAATTCTGTGATAATGTGGTTTCCAAAATACAGGGAGACAAGGATACAAATATAGGTGTCTTTCTTTCTAAAAACAATGGTGCTATCCATAGAGATCTATGACCAATCTATAGTCTTGTGATTGTCACCAGTCATATTGGTCAGTAAAGCTCACAATGTCATTAGTCACATAGACACAAGGGGACAGTTGTCAGGATGTCTTTAAAGTGGGACATATGCAGATGTTGCCTCTGGGTCAGATTCTTACCCCAGAGCAGCGGAGAAACAAAACGAACTCCGCTGTTATAAATAATATGATTTTTTTTTTCTTCAACTTAACAGAAACTCAGCTTTCCGCACGGATGTGGAAGTTGGTTTATTTTAATGGCATAGCCTAGTTTCAGAAAATGTTTCATTGTAATAGGAACTGTTTTACAAGTTGTACAATATACCGTATTTTTCGTCCTATAAGACACTCCGGCATATAAGACGCACCCAATTTTAAAGCATAAAAATCTAGAAAATAAAGATTCTGAACCAAATACAATGTAAAGTATAGGACAGTGATCTTCAACCTGCGAACCTTCAGATGTTGCAAAACTACAACTCCCAGCATGCAACATCTGGAGGTCCGCAGGTTTAAGACCACTGGTATAGGAGGTAGTACTCATGTGTTCGTATCCACCCCCCGCTCCGGACCCGTCATCGCTGCCCTGGACGTCGCCCTCCTTCGCTGTCGCTGCGTCCCCAGGGTGTCCCCGTCGCTCCGGAACGTGTTTCCTCGCTCTCCGTCGCCGCCATCACGTCGCTACGCACGCCGCTCCTATTGGATGACGGGACGGCGTGCGCGATGACGTGATGACGACGAAGGAGAGCGTCTGCCATGCAGGGGATCCCGGCACGGAGCAGACACCGAGGAGGCAGGTAAGGTCCCTTCCGGGGTCCTGTAAGCTGTTCGGGACGCCACGATTTCACCGCGGCGTTCCCGAACAGCCCGACTGAGCAGCTGGGTTAGTGTCACTTTCGCTTCAGACGTGGCGGTCAGCTTTGATCGCCGCGTCTGAAGGGTTAATACAGGGCATCACTGCGATCGGTGATGTCCTGTATTAGCCACGGGTCCCGGCCGTTGATGGCCACAGGGACCACCGGTTTTAATGTGTATATGTGTATTTGCCGTATAGGACGCGCCAACTTTTCCCCCCCAGTTTTGGGGAAGAAAAAGTGCGTCTTATACGGCAAAAAATACGGTACTTTCTGCTCTGGTTATGTGATGCTTGATACAGTGTAGGTATTCAGGCTGTCTTATATAAGAAGCCATGTGCATGTATGAGCAGCAGATGACCAGCATTGATTTCCTTTCTCTGCAATAATAGAGGCGTCCATATAAAGATCAGTGATCCAGAAGCATCCATAGACAAATTATATTATAAAATCATATCACATATCACCAGCCTACCATTTTAATAGTGGGGTTTCACTACATGGTTGAAAAAAATCAAGGAGCCCAGTCACTTGCTGTATTGAGGACTTAACATTGTCAAGTTTCTATTATAGTTCTGGTAAATTGGGCACCTGACTCTGGAACCCAAATATCTGATGCATTTAATAATTCTATAAGCGAATGTTAGACAATATATATAAATGATCCATGTAACACACAGCGCCCATTGCATATATAAAAGTCCTTTAACAATCTGTGATGATTTGTATTCTATGGTAGACATCATGTTCCAGGATCTCGTCTCTACAGACAAATTGATGGCGTGGGTTTACCGATTATATATGGGTGTTTACATATTATATATATCCTTTCTGTTATGTATTTCTGCATAAAAACCTTCCCATCTACCGTATATGTTTTCCTGTATGTAGTCACACTTATTCACGACTTTCATGTCAGCTGTTTTTATGTACACATTTATTTAGAACGCTAACAGATTTTTATGGTTTTGCATGTGTTTTAATGGAACATCTTACTTTTTATGCAGAATATAAAAATATTCCCGTTTTGGTGTTTCTTACAGTAGTAAATTCTGTAGGTTATCATATTATATTTTCACTGCTTCTTTAGGCTATAAATGGATTGATGGTGATGGGAAGTGCTGTTTACTGTGTTTTTTTGCAGTAAGAGTGTTTATTACTTAGATTAGAATTTTCAGCATTACTTACACCATCCACAACTAGTACATCTCATCCTTGAAACTAGTACGAGTCACTTTTCACCCACTACAGTCATATAAATCGCATTTCTGTAAAATGGCTTGTCCTCTATTTAGGCCTTCAGGTTTTTCATTTGCAGGTTATGGTTTGTTATATTATACATTTTGTTGCAAGTTTTCTTGTTTCAAATCCATTGAAGGCTTTGGGGTTTGTTGCTGTGATTAACACAGAATTGTGGCAAAAAAGCAGCAAATCTGGCTTGTGAATGTACCTTTAAAGGAAATCTGTCATCAGTTTTATGCTGCCCAAACCACCGGCATTGTCAGTGCAGGACGCCATGAATTACATAAATGGAGCAGTGGCTGAGTATATATTCTGTTTCTCTATTTATCTGGGCCACAAGGGACCTCCATGTTGGGATCGATTTGGGGTCCCAGCGAATAGGGGGATAAGGTAAATCTTGGAATATTCCCTTTCATTGTGGTGAAACTGTTCTAATATTGTAAAGATATTATTTTGTACTACTGAAAACATGGAGGATCAAAATTCCCTTCCGGATGACTTAAAGGAAGTTAAATATTTTTTCTGCATTACATCATAATTAATCGATTCTTAATTATTTCAACCTAATACTGTGTTGATCCTTCTCCTATATAATGAGGAGTTGACTTCAATATGGAAATGCTTCGCTATGTGGACATTTTGGAGGGGGTAAAGTGAATTCTTGGAAATTAAACCTGTAAACTTTGTAAAATATATTTTTCATAAATCAGTATACATTAGTAATAAGCCCTCTTTTCTTCCACTGCTGCAGCAAAGCTGACGGGCATGAATGAGAGTTCAGAGACTATTACAGTATCTCCAAACAACAGTACACCGCAAGCGCTGGTACAGAAGTTTTTAGCTGCTGCCAACCTTGGGGTTATGGCCTCAGGCCAAAATAATATACACAGGTAAGTGAATAAACCAACTACATGCCATACCTCTGTAGTTCAACATAAAAAAAAAATATATATATATTTACCAACCATGTCAAGTGACTGTTATTGCCCATCTTAAGTTTTAGCACTATTTTTGTCAATTTGATGTATGGAGTCATTGTTTAACAGAGTGTTTGATACATAGTGCTGTTGAATTGAACTTCCCAAATGTCATAAACAACATTATTGCTTTCATAGATGTACAGTAGTATAGTCACCGCTAATAACGGTAATAGAGAAAGTCCATGTATATTGGATCAAGCGTACAGCACGTGTAACTGTGTGTGTCCAATACTTGAGCTCCAGAGGTGCACTTATCCAAAAGGGGTTAACAGAGTCTTGTAGAACAATGATAAACATCAGAAGTAAGAAAACTGATAACGCACTCAGCAGAGGCATAAATATTCAGGCCTTATTCTGTAAGCAGACGATACACAACACAGGGAGCTTGTGCTGGAACAGGTGAGGCATGGGGCGTTACAGGGGCCTCTGGTGAGTGCGTTATCCGTTTTCTTACTTCTGATGTTTAACATTATTGCTTTGTTTTCTTTTTCTCCCTGTTAAAATTGATTTAGTTGTCTTCTACATAGAATATTATAAGATTTACCATCTGTACCTACACAAGTGCTTTCCCACTCTACAAGCACAACGCTATTCCCTGAGTTGCATATTGAGATTTCTATTTCTGCATGCTTTTATTTTGACATAAAAAAATGGATGACATGCCTTAATAGAGAACTTAAGGTTTCATATTAAAAATCTTTCAATAAAAAAGATACGGAATGCATTTGAATAGTTTTCAGACCCTTCGACTTTTTCATATTTTGTAATGTTGCGGCCTTGTGCTCAATTAAGATAAAAAAAAAAATCAAGTTTTCCACCATCTCTTAATACCCCATATTCACAAAGTGAAAACAGAATGCTTAGAATTTTTTGAAAAGGAAAAACTAAAATATCCTTAGTTGAAGAACCTTTTGCAGTGATTACAGCCTCCAGTCTCCTTGGGGATGATGCCACAAGGTTTGTTTGCTGTATTCTTAGGGTCATAGAGAAATGTATCAAAACCTGTGTCGAGGAAGAGTGGAGCAGTTGCCTATAGCAACCAATCAGATCGCCTCTTTTTTCCGAAACCTTTGCTTATTTAAAAAAAAAAAAATATATATATATATATATATAAATCTGTTTGGTTGCTTTGGCCAACTGCACTACCCTTCCTCTGTAGGTTTTGAAAAATTTCCCCCATTGTCTTGGAAGGTGAACCTACAACCAATCCAGAACACTCTGGATCAGGTTTTTATTTAGAATTTCCATTTTGTTCCATTAAGCTCTCCTTCACCTCTGTTCCAGTTGCTGACAAACACACCTACAGCATGATGCTGCCCCCACCATGCTTCACTGTAGGGATTGTATTGGGCAGGTGATGAGCAGTTCTTGGTTTCCTCCAGACATGACACTTAGAATTGAGGGCAAAAAGTTCTATTTTGGTTTTATCAGCCCAGAGAATCTTGTTTCTCACAGTCTGAGAATCCTTTAGATGCCTTTTTGCAAACTTCAGGCAGGATTTCATTTGTTTTTACTGAGGAGAGGCCACATTGGTGGAGTGCTGCAGTGACTGTTTACCTTAAAGTTTCACTTTTCTGTGCATCGGATCTTTGGAGCTCAGCCAGAGTGAGTTCTTGGTCATCTCTCTTAACAAGTCCCTTCTCCCTAAATTGCTTAGTTTGGTGGGACAGCCAACTCTTCTTCCATTTAAGAATTATGGAGGCTACTATGCACTTGGGAACTTTCTGTACAACAAAAATGCTTCAACACAATCCATTTCCTCCTAAGTGTGTTTTTTGCTTTGATACCTTATATAGACAGGGGTGTTTCTTTCAAAATCATGTCCAATCAGCTGAATTTACCCCAGGTGACTCCAATCGGGGTGTAGAAACATCTCACAGATGGTCATGATTAGGGCTGCAACTAATGGTTATTTGGCTGATTATCTTTTTTGAATAATCGATTAATTGGATAAAAAAAATAGCATGAGGGGATCAGGGAAGGGTTGACAGGAGGACAGGACAGGAGGAAGTGGGGACCACATTTTAAAAAGTTAACGGGAAAAAGAGAGGGGACCGCACCTGAAGGGTTAACCCATGAGCCTTGCTGGATGGGAGAAGAAGCAGTTCACAGACCCTAGTGATTGCTGTCCTCCTTGCACCAGGAAGATCTGTCACTGCACGTAGAATGGAGAAAGGAGCTTCTGGCCTGACAGGGGGGCTCCATGATATCAGGACTATATGGCTTCTTGTCACCGGAGGAGCCGAGGACAAGGAGGCGGCGCCATCTTTCGGACTGCACTCCATGCCACGGTCTTAGTGCTGAAGGTAGGCTGCAGATATTGCTGGCAAGCGGCATCTTCTAAAAGGCACCGGAGAATAAGGGGAGACTGAGGGGCTAAAAGGCATCAGCGCATACCGCACAAAATTACCGGTGATAGCCTCTGAGCACCCACGCACTTCTGCAGCCCCAGTCTGCTGGCTTTCTCCATATAGGAGCATAGAGTCCCGTATCCAGTGGTGAAATTTCTTTTTTTTTGTCTAGTGTACTGCAGTTATTAACATGATTGTTCTGATTCTGTAACCATTTCTATGGACATACAACCCTAAAGACTGAAAGAAGTTCTACTTGGCTATAGTGTTCAATGTATGGACAACTTGATGAAAAGTCAGGTTATTTCAGACTTTTTCTTTTGTTGACAAGACACTTTGTTTTCTTCAAATTTAGTGTTAAATAGAAGCTAAAATAAAACAATAAAGGTTTCGTCGTAAGATAGAGAGACGGCCTATTCTGGTATCACATGGTGAACCATATTACATTAAAGTGTTGCTTCTCCAGGCTTTGCAGCTTAAAAAAGCACATTAGCAATTCATATAGCTTCAATGGTAATATTCACATCACTAATTCCTCAACAGGGGATTAATATCAGAGAAGAATACCCATGATATGCATACAGTGTAGAGGCAGGCATTAGGAAAATGTAGTCTCCGTTGGCAAGTAACTAGTGCCTCATGAATATCTGGTCATGAAATGCCTCATAAGTGTCACAGATTCCTTGCGGCTTGATAAAATGCAATCTCATGAAGAATAGATTCAGCCAACAAAATGGCTGACGTGTGTCATGGAGCCTAGCGTAGGAGTAGTAATGGGATATTAAATCTGCTTTTTTGCAATATAAGATTTTCACATAACCTAAAAAATATTTTTGTTTATTTTCTGTTAATACAAAATAATTCTGTTGACCTATTATACAGGTTCTTCCCTTTCCAATAGCCTGGCTGATCTTCAACCAGAGCAAAGATCCATCTTGTGCTAACCATGTATGTAAATGCTGGGGTAAGATGTAAGTAATGGTGGCATGTTTGTGCCGCCCAGGATAAATCTTCTCAACCAGCTAGGCCCCCTCCTGTTTTCAATAGGTATATCTATGAAAAAGGCGACTAGAATCTTAAAGGGGTACTCCACTGGCCAGCATTCAGAACTAAATGTTCCAAACACTGTTTTCGCTCTGCAGGGGTCGGTCACGCCCCTTGTGACATCACGGTCACGCCCCCTCAATGCAAGTCTATGGGAGGGTGCGTGACTTGCATTGAAGGGGCGTGGCCGACCCCCGCAGCACGAAAACAGCTGGTCAGTGGAGTACACCTTTAAACCACATGATGGAGAATGTCTCGGTGCCTTAGGGCTCATTCACACTACAGAAATTCTTTGACACACATAGGAATCTGTGACACATATGTAAGGCATTTCATGTTATAAAGAGGGATGGTGAATGTCTGCGGGGTCAAAGCGCCGATAGGTATCAGCCCTGTCTACTGCATACAAAATATCTGCCTGGTATTTCTCCAAGCGGGTATTTTGTAGTGTAAATAGACCCCTAAAATTTCTTGCAATTTGTTTCTTTGGTTGTAGGTGTAAATTTTCTCTAAAGTTTTCTCCGCTTCTACAGTGGTGGCACCACAAGTACCATGCCAAATTATGTTTCCTGACGAATACACGTAGCTTGCATTGGATGTTGAATGATCAGCAAGTTATAGCTAATGCCAACCATGCATCTGCCTGGACAAAGCTAATAAAGCTATGCAGCACCACAGGAAACAAAAGTGGTACAGTACTTTCCTAGCGCCAGTGTCACTTGATTCTAGTGCATTTGCATTGATCTGACCCAAATACAGATCAAGCAACATATCTGGAATCTGTTTGATGTAACAGAATTGAGTCTTACTGCCATTTATTGTTGGCTTAGTACCAAGTGATTGGTCACACATAGGAAACAAAGGGCTGACCATGCAGTTTCCAATAAAAAACAGGTAGGGGTCTTTTATAGTACTGCTGTCACTTAATTCTAGTGATCAGAGGGGGTTACACCATTCATAAATATGGACTTGATATTGGCGGGATTTTATTCTAGTGATCAGTGGGGGTTACAGCATTTGTATCCATGTACTAGATACAAGCAGCACTACATTCTAGTGATCAGTGGGGGTTACAGCATTCATATCCATGTACTAGATACAAGCAGCACTACATTCTAGTGATCAGAGGGGGTTACACCATTCATAAATATGGACTTGATATTGGCGGGATTTTATTCTAGTGGTCAATGGGGGTTACAGCATTTGTATCCATGTACTAGATACTAGCAGCACTACATTCTAGTGATCAGTGGGGGTTACAGCATTCATATCCATGTACTAGATACTAGCAGCACTACATTCTAGTGATCAGTGGGGGTTACACCATTCATATCCATGTACTAGATACTAGCAGCACTACATTCTAGTGATCAGTGGGGGTTACAGCATTCATATCCATGTACTAGATACTAGCAGCACTACATTCTAGTGATCAGTGGGGGTTACACCATTCATATCCATGTACTAGATACTAGCAGCACTACATTCTAGTGATCAGTGGGGGTTACAGCATTCTTATCCATGTACTAGATACTAGCAGCACTACATTCTAGTGATCAGTGGGGGTTACACCATTCATATCCATGTACTAGATACTACATAGTTACATAGTTAGTACGGTCGAAAAAAGACATATGTCCATCAAGTTCAACCAGGGAATTAAGGGGTAGGGGTGTGGCGCGATATTGGGGAAGGGATGAGATTTTATATTTCTTCATAAGCATTAATCTTATTTTGTTCCAGGAATGTATCTAATCCTGTTTTAAAGCTGTTAATTGTTCCTGCTGTGACCAGTTCCTGAGGTAGACCGTTCCATAAATTCACAGTCCTCACGGTAAAGAAGGCGTGTCGCCCCTTGAGACTAAACTTTTTCTTCTCCAGACGGAGGGAGTGCCCCCTCGTCCTTTGGGGGGGTTTAACCTGGAACAGTTTTTCTCCATATTTTTTGTATGGGCCATTAATATACTTATATACGTTTATCATATCCCCCTTAAACGTCTCTTCTCAAGACTAAACAATTGTAACTCCTTTAATCGCTCCTCATAGCTAAGATGTTCCATGCCCCATATTAGTTTAGTCGCGCGTCTCTGCACCCTTTCCAACTCCGCAGTGTCCCTTTTATGGACAGGTGCCCAAAACTGAACAGCATATTCCAGGTGAGGCCGTACCAATGCTTTATAAAGGGGGAGTATTATGTCCCTGTCCCTCGAGTTCATGCCTCTTTTGATACATGACAATATCCTGCCGGCTTTGGAAGCAGCAGTCTGACATTGCATGCTATTCTGTAGTCTGTGATCTACAAGTACACCCAGATCCTTCTCTACCAGTGACTCTGCCAGTTTAATCCCCCCTAAGACATACGATGCATGCAGGTTATTAGTACCCAGATGCATAACTTTACATTTATCCACATTGAACCTCATTTGCCAAGTGGATGCCCAGACACTTAGTCTATCCAAGTCATCTTGTAACTTATGCACATCCTCTATAGACTGTACCGTGCTACAAAGCTTGGTGTCATCTGCAAAGATAGAAACAGAGCTGTTAATACCATCCTCTATATCATTGATAAATAAATAAAACAACAGCGGGCCCAGTACTGAACCTTGGGGTACACCACTAATAACCAGGGACCAATCAGAGTACGAATCATTGACCACCACTCTCTGGGTACAATCCATGAGCCAGTGTTCAATCCAGTTACAAACTAAAATTTCCAAACCCAAGGACCTTAACTTACCTGTCAGACGTCTATGAGGGACAGTATCAAATGCTTTAGCAAAATCCAGAAACACTATATCCACAGCCATTCCTCTGTCAAGGCTTCTACTCACCTCTTCATAAAAGCAAATTAGATTGGTTTGACAACTTCTATCCTTAGTAAACCCATGCTGGCTATCACTTATAATACAATTATCCCCTATGTATTCCTGTATGTAATCCCTTATAAGTCCTTCAAACAATTTACCCACAATGCACGTTAAACTTACCGGTCTATAGTTTCCTGGGGAAGACCTAGAGCCCTTCTTGAAGATTGGCACCACATTCGCCTTGCGCCAGTCCCTTGCACAATACCAGACACCAGTGAATCTCTAAATATCATGAACAGGGGTACAGATATTACTGAACTTACCTCTCTAAGAACTCTTGGGTGTAGTCCATCCGGTCCTGGGGATTTGCTTACATTTATATCACTTATTTTACCTTGTACCATCTCTACATTAAGCCAGTTCAGTACATTACATGATGTGTTACCAGCACTGACCTGGCCAATGTCAGCTCCTTCTTCCATAGTATATACAGAACTAAAGAACCCATTCAGTAGCTCTGCCTTCTCTTGATCGCCCGTGACAACCTCCCCATTATCATTATTAAGGGGTCCTACATGCTCTGTCCTTGGTTTTTTTGCATTTATATATCTAAAAAAATATTTAGGATTAGTTTTGCTTTCTTTGGCCACCTGTCTCTCATTTTGAATTTTTGCTGTTTTTATTACATTTTTACAGATTTTATTAAGCTCCTTGTACTGTGTAAATGTTGTAGCTGACCCATCAGATTTGTATTTTTTGAAGGCTATTTTTTTGTTGTTTATTGCTCTTTTAACCTCATTTGTCAGCCATGTAGGATTTAGTTTTAATCGTTTATATTTGTTCCCCTTTGGTATATATTTAGCTGTATAGTTATTTAGAGTTGATTTAAAGATGTCCCATTTACCTTCTGTATCAGTATTTGAGAACACCTCCCCCCAGTCTATGTCCTGTAGTGCATCCCTCAACCCAGGGAAGTTTGCCTTTTTAAAGTTATATGTTTTTGCCTTCCCCGCCTGTCTTTGTTTTCTACATTTTAAGTCAAAAGTAACTATATTGTGGTCGCTATTACCAAGGTTTTCCCGCACAGTTACATTACCAACCAGCTCTGCGTTGTTGGAAATGATCAGATCCAACAAGGCATCACTTCTTGTTGGGTCCTCCACAAACTGGCCCATAAAATTATCCTGCAATAAATTTAGGAATTGTCGCCCCTTTGTAGTTCTAGCAGCACTACATTCTAGTGATCGGTGGGGGTTACACCATTCATATCCATGTACTAGATACTAGCAGCACTACATTCTAGTGATCAGTGGGGGTTACAGCATTCATATCCCTGTACTAGATATTGGCAGCACATGAAAACATTTATGACATACTGTCAGCAACGCTGTACCCTACAGCCATTACCTGTAGTTTGGCTTTGGAATCAGTGACGGCGTTCTCTTTCCTCACAGTAGGGGTCAGCACTGCTATAACATCCGCATCTGACACTTTACAATACCTTGATACATGGAGATTTCCTAGAAATAAGCACATGTTCAGGGTGGATATTCTATTTTAGCAGTATGAACTCCTATAAATACAGTGTTAGAACCATCATAAAATTCTCCTGTATATTTCAGTACATTATATTTGCAGTCAAGACTGTCAGCTGTATAGGACTACATGCACTAAAGTCATTTTAGAAAACACGTGGTGAAAATGTTTTTTGTTTTTTCAAAATGTTTACACACAGATGAGTAAAGTTTATTTCTTTGAATTTTGAAGTCAAAATATCAGTTTATGTATTATAGAACTTTTTATGAATTCAAATATTTTACCTGCTTTATATGCCATAGGTAAATAAAATTTTTGACACTTTTAATTCAATAATGTTACTGAAAAATTATAAACCCCCCTTCTCTCTTTTCAATTTTTTATTAGATTTTTAACTTTACACTCATTTAATATTCCTTTTTTTTTCATTTATTTTTTTAATATTTTATCTTGCTACTGCTCGGTTTTATTACAGTGTATGTTTTCAGGTACGTTTGATAACTTTTGGCTAATTATTTTTATACTGCCAGGGCAGGGCAACGCTTCGCCTCATCGTCTTTCCTGCTAATAGGATTCTATCTGCTTCAGCAATCCGTAATTGGAGGTTTCATGTACGGAGACAAAGTTTTAGCAGTGTAGCTCATTGTCACCGCTACTGGCAGCGACACAAAAGAGAGGAAAAAGGAAACGAGAAGCGAGACGTAAACATAAAGAGGCATATTATTTATGTGCAAAAAAGTGATCATTATTACAATATAAACACATATTCAGTAGTATGTATATAATATAGTATCTTGTTTTTACATGCTTGCTTTGCGGAATTTTTTTTTTTATATCGGACTATACTTAAATTTGGACTATACTCTAAAATAGAATATTATATAATAATATTAAGGGGGAAAAAAAAAAAATATATATATATATCAAATTACAATTTTGATTTAATATAACTCCTCTAAATCTTGACCATGAAAAATGTTAAATGTCCTATCTAGTAAAAATAAATAAAAAAATAAATAAAAAACTTGGGAAGCATTTAATCTACAGAGCTAGTAACATTCCATTGTTATTGTGGGTTTGTGATCTTCAACCAGAGAACTAATTGTGATTAATGCTGTCACAACAGAGAGAGAATATATTCACTCTCTCCAGAGAGACAACACATTCGCGGATGATTTAGACCCCTCTAACAACACATGTTTAATTTATGCTTGGGACTCCATCCAAAACACCACAAAAATTTTCTGAAAAACAATAGATAGAACTTTTCTTGCTTTCCTGTCTTGTCAGCATTCTTAGCAGGCGTCTCATAGGTGCAGTAAGAACATAAGACTGTGATGAATAGTGCGGACACTCGTAAACATATAGCGCATAATTTTGCCTTTGTATATCATCTTGTCCTATACTTCTTTCAAGAATATAGCCCTTAAAGCAGTGTTTTCCCAACCAGGGGGCCTCCAGCTGTTGCAAAACTACAACTCCCTCCCAGACAAATCATGTGATTTGCAAGAAATGTTCAAAATAAAATCGAAAACAAGTAAAAAAAAATATGACTAAATATAAATGACTAAAAACAAATAAATAATAATATAAATAAATACAGCAGTAATAAATATGCATGTAACATATGTAAATAAAAGTGCATTAGGTATCAAGTAAGTGCTGTTATTTTGTATCGAGGACATCATTTTCCTAATTTTCTATCCACTCGCTTTTAGCCGTTGCCTCCAGTTGTAGTTTTGCAACAGCTGGAGGCACCCTGGTTGGGAAACACTGCATTAAAGTAATAAATATTTTCTTTCAAATCACATGATCTGTTTCAAAATGTAAGATAAAATATAGGAAAATAAGCATTTATATAAATGAATAAAAACAAACAAATAAAAATAAATACAGCGGTAATAAATATTTATGTATCAGATTTAAATAAAAGTGCATTAGATATCAAGTGCCGTTATTTTGTATCTAGGACATTATTTCTACATTTTATATTCATTCAATTTTCCATCGCCTCCATCTTTTGCAAAACTACAACTCACAGCATGCCCGGACAGCGAAAGGAATTGTAGTTTGCAACAGCTGGAGGCACCCAAGTTGGGAAACACTGCATTAAAGTAATACATTTTGAAACAGATCGTGTGATTTGCAAGAAAATATTTAAGAAAACCGATAAGAAAATAAATAATTTATATAAATAAATTAATATGAATGAATAAATGCAAATAAATCCATTTGAATATGTATAAATAAGTACAGCAGTAATATATATGTAACAGATATAAATAAAGTGCATTAAGTGCTGTTATTTTGCATCCAGGACAATATTTAGTAATTTTTGTATCCACTCCATTTTTGCCGTGAAGTTTAGAACGCACAAGTTATTCAATAAAAAATGTAAACCCGGTTAACATAGGATGTGAGAGGGGAATAAATATTGATGCAGATAAAGTAAGTACTAATTACATATAAACTGGTTAACAAGACTGAAATGACATGTTATGCTTCTCAAACTAGTGTAATGCGTTAAGAGGTTTTTGGCGCGGTAGAAAAATAAAGAAGAAATTACTTTTCATTTAAGGAGAATCTGTTTCCTGCTTAAGTGGCTAATATTTTAATTAAGTCTGGTGTGAAGTTTTTTTTTTTCTTTTCTCTGAGCATCTTTGATAAACTCTCTCTTTTATGTTAATGGTAATTGAACAGATCCCCGCAGACCGCAGCGTACACCGCGAAGGGCCCATGCTAATTGTCAGGCGGGAGAGACACTGACCAGTTGGTTTGCTATTGTGCAGCCGGTGCCGTGCTGCCAGTAGAGCAGTTTTATTATTTTTGTATTGTCAGCTGTTGTCAGGGCTAACCGTGCGCTATTGTGGCTGGAGATGTTTCACAAATTGAGGCAGATGGCTCCGATTGAGACACGTGTCATTCAGAAAGGGAAGAGGGGAAAGCCATCTAGAGTGGGGGGTCAGAGCGGGTCACGGACCTGCTCCCGTACTTGTTAGTGTTTTCTAAAGACCATGTGCAGCAACATCATTGTCCTCCAGTTAGCAGGAGAAAAAGAGGGGGGCTTTTAGTTTGCATAAGATATCTACCATCTAGGCTGCGACTTCTCTATTCTTGCCCATCGCTTGCTAGTGCCGGCGGAATGAATTAGCAGGATTGACAGAAGTCCTTTGTATCTGAGATGGCTTTTCAGTCAATTGAGGGACACAAAAGGACAGTTTTGCTTCTAATTATGGGTAATGAGGGAGATTTATGTGTTTTGGAATTTCTCTGCTGTTTTAAATTCTATCCTCTTTTTTTTATCACATACTGCCAGATAAGGTTTTTATTTGTGTGTGGTTGTTTTTTTTTTTTTTTTTACATCATTGTAATCAATATTATCACTAGTGTTCTTATCTCTTTTAACTTGGAAAATCGGTCAAGGCTTAAGAAAAATGCTTTTAATTCTGCTCAAAATGTATCCTACAACAATGCATATGGCTATATAATGAATACAGACTTATGATACTGTGTACAGAAGCTATGATGTGTATTCACTACCCTCTAATTCTCTCCCAAACCCCTCCCGCTTCTTTTTTTTGCAGATTTGCAGCAAAGACTGTGCACAGTGGGTCATTGATGCTGGTCACAGTGGAGCTGAAGGAAGGCTCTACAGCTCAGCTCATCATAAACACAGAGAAGACGGTGATTGGCTCAGTTCTGCTGCGGGAGCTGAAGCCTGTCCTGTCCCAGGGGTAACCAGCTTACATCTGGACTTCAGAATCTGGCACAAAACAAAAGTGCCTGGCATCCACTACTGCTGCCTTTCATTTATAATAATAGCCCTTCCATCTGGCAGTAGTGGGAAGAATACACTCTGGACAATCTTGTCTCCTGCTTCAGAATGCTCGTATCTATCATGTATGCAAGTCCTTGTGATAGTGGAGTTTGCTAATCAAAGATCATACATTTTACTGTCACTTATCCCTGCCATTTGTTACATTTTCTAGCAGTTATTGGAAAGCCTATGTTTTTTGTCTATAATACCCATCCATTGAACACTTTTGGTCTGGGTAAAACATTGTTACAGTGTGCCACTTGAGATATCTCCACGATACTAAAGTGGCCATGGCTGATTCTTTGACATTCATATGTATTTGGTAAAAATCATGGACTACACTGCCAAATTATTTTATACAGTTATGTCATTCCTACAATGTGAAATACATTGTTGAATAAATGTTACTGAATATGATGTCTCATGTTCATGTATGGATAAAAATGCTGCAAAACTTTTCAAGGGTTTGTCAGTAAGGACAATTTTAGTATGTGTTTTATCCATCCAGTTAGCTAATGGGTGACATTAAAGGGGATGTATTCAATTTTAAAATATGGCTGCTTTCTCATGTAGCTCTTCCCCATTCAAGTAAATGCCAATACCAGCCATACCGTATGGACAAGAGTGGCACAGTTTCTTTAAGAAAGCCGCCATGTTTCTTAATATTATACATATGCTTCAAGTCATATCATGCCTACAATACACAGTCATGGCCGTAAATGTTGGCACCCCTGATTTTTTTTCTACAAAATGAAGTATTTCTCACAGAAATGGACTGCAGTAACACGCTTTGCTATACACATGTTTATTCCATTTGTGTGTATTTGAACTAAACCAAAAAAGGGAAGGAAAAAAGCAAATTGGACATAATGTCACACCAATCTCCAAAAATGGGCTGGACAAAATTATTGCCATCCTTAACTTAATATTTGGTTGCACACCCTTTGGAAAGAATAACTGAAATCAGTCGCTTCCTATAACCATCAATAAGGTTCTTACACCTCTCAGCCGGAATGTTGGACCACTCATCCTTTGCAAACTGCTTTAGGTCTCTCTTACTGGAAGGGCACCTTTTCCCAACAGCAGGACAGCTTGAATATCTTTGGAACTTGTTAGGGGCTGCTTATCCACCATTTGGACTATCCTGCATTGACACCTTTCAATTTTTCTCTTCTGTCCACGCCCAGGGAGATTAGCTACAGTGTCATGGGTTGCAAACTTCTTGATAATGTTGTGCACTGTGGACAAAGGAATATCTAGATCTCTGGAGATGGACTTGCAACTTTGAGATTGTTGATATTTTTCCACAATTTTGGTTCTCAAGTCCTCAGACAGTTCTCTTCTCATCTTTCTGTTGTCCATGCTCAGTGTGACATACACAGACACACAATGCAAAGACTAAGTGAACTTCTCTCCTTTTTTATCTGCTTTCAGGTGTGATTTTTATGTTGTCCACACCTGTTACTTGCCCCAGGTGAGTTTAAAGGAGCATCACATGCTTGAAACAATCTTATTTATCCACAACTTTGAAAGGGTGACAATAATTTTGTCCAGACCATTTTTGGAGTTTGATGTGACATTATGTCCAATTAGCTTTTTTTCCTCCATTTTTTGGTTTAGTTCCAAAACACACAAAGAAAATAAACATGTGTATAGCAAAACATGTGTTACTGCAATCCTTTTCTGTGAGAAATACTTCATTTTCTAGAAAAATTTCAGGGGTGCCAACATTTACGGCCATGACTGTATAATTCAGGTAAGTGTGAAGGTCCACTTTCAAGAGCTTATTAATGGACTATGTAAATAGCTGCTCCTTTAAAGGGTTTTCCCAAGAAAGTTGGTAAATGCAAATGTTCACCACATACTTATATGTACAGGATGACAAATGTGCTGTTTTATGGTTAAATTACCTCCATCCCTGTCTTGATTTAATGGATTATGCCATAAATGTCCCATATGTGCTGATCTCACCCTATGTTAAAATAAAGTGTCCCCCGTAAAATAAAAAAGCCAGCTGTTTTACTCATTTTGCGTAAATCACATCAATTTTGATCTGTATCGCAATTTTGCCAAAAATTCAGGGCTAAAAACACAACCTGCAGCTCTATTTTGAATATTTTAATAAAAAGGCGGACACCGTGACGGAAACCCGGCAGACTTCTGGGGGTCTGTAGTGATGCCGCAGATGTATGGCAAGCCTGTCATTTTTGTTGTTTTTCTCCTATGATGGAGTAGAATAATCTCTTCCACCATGTTTTTGTGGGGTTATATTTCAAGGGGTACCCCAACAAGTACCTCCAGGGCATTGTCCCCCTCTGACCCCCCCCCCCCCCCCCCCGTGCCATTTTAATCCCATTCTGATCCCCCTGTGCTATTACATGATGTGTATGGGTGGAGCTTCCTGTAATGTCACACATATATAATTTATGCAAATTACCATGGATGGTATTTTTTATTATTTTTTTTAAAGAAAGGTGGCAACCCTAGCTGCTGCTGACTGTTCTAAAGAGGTGAGCCTGCGGCCGGGACTGACGGGGAACGCCGCTCAGGAGAACATCAGTGACGTCACAGGTCAGTCCCGACCGCTGCAGGAAAGAAGAAACCACGGACGGCCAGTTGAGTGTATCTGTAAGTGTATGTCTGTAGTGTGTCTGTGTGTGTGTGTGTGTAGTGTGTGTCTGTAAGTGTATCTGTCTGTAGTGTGCCTGTAAGTGTGTGTTTGTAGTATGTCTGTCGGTCTATATTTGTCTCTTGCGCCCTGTTTAACATTGAAACATTTTCACAATGCAGATTTTCGATTGCATTTGTGCTATTATTTTGTTATATTCTGCACGCTTTATTCATAAAATCATGAACAGCCAATTTTATGGACACATTGGAAAACCATAATGAATATAAAGATTATAAGGTATACATGTCTATAGCTGAACATGCTAATATAAAGTCATTGCTAGCGGAGCTGTATAAAAAAAACTTGTGTAGATGAAGAGTGGTGCAGTTGCCTGTCACAACCAATCAGATCGCTTCTTTCATTTTTCACAGGTCTCTTCAAAAGTGAAAAAAGCGCTGATTGGTTGCCATGGGCAACTGGGCAACTTTTCCTCTGCACAGGTTTTGATAAATCTCCCCTTTTCCCCACACAACTTATATATTAAAAATAAATAATAATTTGTGGAAAAAAAACCTTTTTTCCTTCACTTTAGCATTTTTTCATTTTAATGGAAATAGTTTTTTGCTAGTGTTTGGCAGTTTTTTACTGCTTTCAGAGTGGTATTTTTTACACCGAAAAAAGGATCAGAAGTGGTAAAATTGCCCAAAATTACATTAATGTTAAACTGTGTTGTGCCTTTCTTGGCATTTTTTTCCTCCCATAGAAGTTTATGGAAGAAAAAACGTTTCACGGGAAAAAAAAAGTTAATAGTTTCAGCAAGCTGCGATTTTAGAAAACTACCACTAGGCAAAAAACATCAAATTCTTATTTTCTATTGACTCTTAGAAAACATCTGACCACTGCATTTTTTGTGGAAATGTGGCAGTTTTTTGTAGAAAACCAGCCTTAGCATGCCACAAATGTATTGTGTGATGAATGTAGCACATTTAAAGACTGTCTAGTCCATGTGGGCACTAACACAGACACAGATACAACTGATAAATCTTCCCCATTGACTTGAATATATTGCTAAAGCAGGTATCTAGAGAAAGGCACTTTGCAGCATATTGTCCTTTCTATTAAAGGTGTTATCCAGGAGTAGAAAAACACAGCTACTTTTTTTCAAAAACATCTCCCTATCTGTCTCCAGGATGGGTGTGGTTCTGCAGCTCAGTTACATTGAAGTAAATGGAGCCAAGTTGTAAAACCACACACAACCTGGGGAAAGACAAAGTGCTGTTTTTAAAAGAAAGTAGCTGTGTTTTTATATTCCTGGATAACCCCTTTAATAATTACCCTTTACCAACAACTCTAACGTCTCACCATTGCGGCCCACCATACACACTGAACCATATTTTATGATTATTCTCAATTACTGTTCTGTCTATGAACCCTACCAATATAAGGTGCACCTTCATGTAGCATTAGTGGCCTTGACTAGTTCATGTTGCATGATGGTAGGGCTGGGCGGTATACCGTTCATACCGGATACCAACGTTTTTGTGCTGCACGATATGAATTTTAACTGCAATACCGGTTTGGCCCCTCCCCCTCGGGAAGGAATGGTCAGCCCACATCGGGGAACTAATCATATGTGACCCGTGAGCCCCCCCAATTAATTATCAGTCCAACGCTGCACTGCCCCCATCAGGGAACTACTCACATATGTCACCCGCAATCGCTGCCCTCCTTGTCCTCCTGTTTGTTGCGGCCGCCGGCGATGAGTCTATACCAGTAGTCTTCAACCTCCAGATGTTGCAAAACTACAACTCCCAGCATGCCCGGACAGCCGTTGGCTGTCTGGGCATGCTGGGAGTTGTAGTTTTGAAACATCTGGAGGACCGCAGGGTGAAGACCATTGCTCTATACTGTATCCCTATGCCCGTGCTGCAAAAGGTAAACAAAATAAAGTTTAACTCGCCTTCCCCGTCGGTCTGGACCAGTTTCCTAGGGAATGGAACATCAGAAAGCTGTCAGCCTATCACCGGCCGCAGCGATGTTCCGCCTTGACCGGTGATAGGTTGAGCGCACTGTCATGTAAGAAGCCGGCTTCTTTCATGACAGTGGGCTCAGCCTATCACCGGCCGAGGCGGAACATTGCTGCGGCCGGTGATAGGCTGACGGCTGTCTGACATTCACTTCCCCAATGTAAGGCCAATGTGGGAACATGCGTTAAAGTTCATTTTTGTTTACAGTAGAGTGTCAGCGCCGGTGGCCTGCAACAAACAGGAGCACGAGGAGAGCAGCGCTTGCAGGTGATGTCAGTAAGTACCCCAATGGGGGCAGTGCTGGGCTAATAAAATATATGGGAGGGGGAGGAATACCGTTATATACCGTGGAACCGCCATAAGTTACAAAAATACTGCGATACACATATTTGGCCTTACCACCCAGCCCTACATGATGGCACCTGGACTTGTGGTAAGTCCAGGTGCCATCTGCATGTAGTGCTAGGGTTAAAGTGCTTCCACAGGAACAAGAGTCATTATGGATGGATTTACTCCACGGTTTAGGAACTAAGGTCCTGAACGGAAGTTAATTTAAAAACATGGCGGCCTCAGCTGTGTGCGCAGGTTCATCCACATTATCATTTGCCCTGAAAAGGCTTCCAACAACAACAAAAAGTTATAGAACCTAGAGTTGTTGTTTTTTAGATAATTGAGCATAATTGTGGTTTATATGCAAAATCGTAATTAAGAGAAACTTGTTATTTGATGATTGAGATTCTAGAATGAATTGTTGTGTGGCGTCCTCCTCGGAGCTTCCATCGGGAGTTGCTTTCAGTGGAGTGCAGCTGCTCTGTTTGATTTACACTACTGCGGCTGTGGCTGGTCATAAATAAATCCTCTTATATAGTTGTTATGAACACCTGTTAGATCATCTGTCAGCAAAGCAATGTTCACATTTATCATGGCGCGGTGCTTATCCTCCTTCAATCCATTTCCTACTGACTCGGCCTATACCGCTGGCTTACTATTACCTCATCATAATTGCTCATTTCCACTCCGTGTTACAACTTGCAGATAAAAGATTTCACTACATGGCCAAATTTCATAAATAAAAGAGAAGCTCGGTGCAGTAAAAGTTTATTTTTGTCATCATTTGTCACACAGTTATTCTATAAATCAAATGGAATTGCACTCTTGCCAGTTCAGGCGTTACTGTCAGGCCAGACATGGAAATGGTCTCTTTCTTCTTTTTAGATGAGATGACATGGATTTCAGACAGAGTCGGCTTATGACTTTGTTTCACCCATCCTGTTTTATTAGCCCTTGAAAAGGCAGAAAAAAAATCCTGCAGGGACTATGATCTAAAAGTAGGAAAAGATAAAACAGAGAGGCTTCAAACTTTATTGTGTGTAAAAGGGAAAAAAAAACTGACAAAAAAATGTCCATCTTTTATATAAATTGGAGCAAACACCTTTTATTTTAAAAGGAATCTGTCAGCTGCAATTTATATTCCAAACTGCTGACACTGTTAGATGCTGTTAGGGCAAGGAGATATGGTACCATTCATATATCTATCTATTTTTCTATAACATACATAAAAAAAATTTTTATTTTTCCATCCCTGCCTATGTTTCTTTGATAAGCCTAGCCATGTTTACAAATCTCACACTTGAGCGCAATTTATATACCCAGCACAGGGACCACAGCTTGAAACAGGGCTCGGCTTCCAACTGACTGTCACTCAAGCAGGACATGAATGGGAGGCGGAGTAAGGAGATGTTTCTGCCCTCAGCACTTCAGGGGCTTGCAGTCTCGCCTGAGAATTGAAATAAAGCATTTTTTTATGTCAATGTCATGCAAGCAAGAGACAGATATATAACAGATACAAGTGTTTTATCGCCGCCTGTCAGTAGTTTAGTGTAAATTGCAATGGACTCCCTATCAAGGGGTTATGCACCCTAACCCTGTTCATCTTGCATCACCATACCATTTGTAGTGCTGGTGCAAGGCACTAAAGTGCTATAACGGGGTACTCCGATGGAAAACTTTTTTTTTTTTTTTTTTTTTATCAACTGGTGCCAGAAAGTTAAACAGATTTGTAAATTACTTCTATTAAAAATTCTTAATCCTTTCAGTACTTTTTAGCGGCTGTATACTACAGAGGAAATTCTTTTCTTTTTTAATTTCTTTTTTTCACAACCACAGTGCTCTTTGCTGACACCTCTGTCCATTTTAGGAACTGTCCAGAGCAGCATATGTTTGCTATGGGGATTTTCTCCTGCTCTGGACAGTTCCTGACATGGACAGGTGTGTCAGCAGAGAGCACTGTGGTCGTGACAGAAAAGAAATCAAAAAGAAAATAATTTCCTCTGTAGTATACAGCAGCTAATAAGTACTGGAAGGATTACGAATTTTTAATAGAAGTAATTTACAAATCTATGAATAAAAGGGGGGGGGAAGCACTTTCATCGAATCTGGTCTTTTATGTGCTTATGGATGAAAGCATATGTGGATTATGTATAATATACAAGATCCACATATGCTTTCATCCATGAGCACATAAAAGACCAGATTCGAGGAAAGTGCTTCCCCCCCCTTTTATTCATACAATTGTTTTTCAGGCCCCATAGGGTACCCGACCTTACACGTTAGTACTCACCTGGCACAATAGAGATTTCAACCTGCTTTTGTGGTTAGAGCTACCTCCCCTTTTGTATTAATTTACAAATCTGTCTAACTGTCTGGCATCAGTTGATTTAAAAAACTAAAGTTTTCCACTGGAGTACCACTTTAAGTGTACCTGTAGTTAGCAAAAACCTTTTATATAATGTACATATCATTATAGGTATATTTGTAATGTACGATGGTTAAATAAAGTGTATATTTCTGGGTGAAAGAATGCTGTTCCTGCAGCTATTACCTAGGTCAGTGGTACTCAACCTGGGGTACATGTACCCCCAGGGGTACTTGAAAATAAAAAAATCAGTAATGGCAGCCTCAGCCACTGGTTACTGGTCTGTACCACCAAAGAAATGGTAGGCTGACATCACAGCACCAAGGAGCGGAGCAGGAGGACAGCAAAGGGGAAGCATGGGCACTGGGCAGCAAAGGGAAAGCATGAGCACCATCAGCTTTGTTGCTCCACTGCCCCTGCTGACCGGGGACCTACTGCTTTGAGCCATAGCAATAGGTCCCGAGACCAGTGGAGCACCAAAGCAGGAGGGTATGGTGGCCTATGATATATGGGGCAGTTTGGGGGCCTACAGCTATACTTGGGGGCACAGTGGACCCCTGACATAAGATTAAGATTTTTTTAATAGAAGTAATTTACAAATCTGTTTTTAACTTTCTGGCACCAGTTGATTTAAAAAAAATAAAATAAAAAGTATTCCACGGGAGTACCCCTACACAAAGAAACCTCCAAACTACTCAGGGACTTGGCAGGCGCAGATCAGGAGATAGCGGTACCGCTAGTGAAGCAGTGTAGAACCCATAGGTACGATCAATAGCAATTTATTAAAGAACAAGGCGTTTCAACGCCAGAGCAGGCGTCTTCCTCAGGTTCATATGCACAATGAAAAGGTAACAGGAATATATAGAACAACCATCGTATCACAATATTAAAACAATAAAAATAATTAGCTCACGTCACGCCATGAAGACCGCGAACTCCAAAGGAAGGGAAGGGAAGTAAACCACATGTCAGAGGGCGAGACGGAAGTCAATGGAGATGACAAAAACACAGGTGAGACATAGAAGCAAACATATCATGAAAGCATGAAAAGTATAAAAAACAGAGCAACATATATATATATATATATATATATATATATATATATATATATCAGTACCAGCATGTAAAAAATTGTATAAATAACCCAATATATGAAGATATTGCCTATGCCGTATTTTCAATGGTTTCATTCAAACCATCACGATATAAACATATTAACTTATAGATCCAATATGATTCTTTATTAATTAGTCTACGGAACCGATCCCTCATATCTATTGGTATGATGTCGATTACAATTAATTTTAAAAGCTCTGGATTGTTTGCATAATACTGTGCAAAATGTCGCGATACGCTGTGCAATTGAAAGCCCCTTCGGATATTAAACCGATGGGTGTTAATGCAGGACCGCACCGTCTGAACGGTGCGGCCCACATACTGTAAACCACAGGGCCATTCTAATAAATACACCACGTATGTGGATTCACAGTTACAGTTTTCTTTAAACAAAAATGATTCTTTTGTAATATTAGACTGAAAGGAACTGCAATTGTCCTGAATAATATTACAGCATAAGCACAAAGTTTTTTTTGCATTTATTACATTTTTTGTCCGATTTATTTAAAACCTTATTGTTAACAGTTTTGTCTTTTACTTGGGGCTAAAAAATTGTGTAGGGACATTGGTTTTTTTAAAGTGATACGGTGATGTGCGGGCACTAAATATTTCAAGATAGGATCACATCTCACTATTGGCCAGTGTTTGTTTAAAATGTTTTCGAAAAGCATTAGATGCACAATTAAAAGTGGTGAGAAAATTGTTTGATATTTTTTTTTTTTATTATTTTTTGAAGGATGATCAGTAATTTTATTGTGCATCTGAGTGAGTTCTTTTTGTTTTAAATCTTTAGTTTTGTTATAGGCATGTTTTAAAATGTCCTGGGGGTACCCCTTATCAGCGAACCTTTTCCTTAGTATACCCGATTGTGTTTTAAAATCGTCGGCGGCCGTCCAATTCTTTCGAACTCTCAAGTACTGCCCATAGGGCACATTGCGGAGCCATTTCGGGTAATGACAGCTCAGAAAATTTAGAAAACTATTAACGTCAACAGTCTTAAAAAAAGTTTAATGTGTTACCCACTTGCTTTATTCAGGAACAGTTTTAAAAATATCTTTTAATTTCTTAAAAAACAGAACATTCAATGTGCCAAAAAAACACAAAAAAATTTCCTAACAGGAATTAGCAATTTAGGCTATATTCTATTATTCACAACCCTTATCAGCAGTTTGGTAACTTTTAGGGTCTGTTCACATGTACAGTATTCTGCGCAGATTTGATGAGCAGGATTTCAAGCTGTGTTTAGTCATTCAGTTTACATTGAAATTTGCAGCAGAAAATCCTGTGCATCAAATCTGCGCATAATACTATATGTGTGAATAGACCAGTAACGGTCAACATATCACATTAAGCAGCATCATTTTTGCCATAAAAAAGACAGAAACATGGACAGGACCCCAGTATACACCCTTATAAATCAACCTGACATGGTCTAAAAGGCATAGAGCAAATTAGTTTAAAGATAATGCATAATCTATAACTAGACACTAACACATTTTCCTATTTTCTGATTGTAGGTTTTCCTTATTCTATTTTCTGTACATGATTATGTGGGCAGCCATCTTTACTGAGCTGATTTTAACAGCATTTAAAGATATGCTTTCCAGGAGCCACATAAATCATAAGAACCTATAGTGTGGAGCTGACTGATTCCCTTTTATGGGAACATTTTCTAGACATGCTCTGGGACCTGTATGGAGGTCATTGTTCAGGTAGGGGGGAGCCATGTCCATTACCTATTGTGAATGGTTGTTCCTCTGTTATCTGTATGTTTCACCTTTGATTGTTATCTTGTCTGTGATAAGTCTGTGGCTGCTGAGAAGTTTTCTCTACAGAACAGAAAGTGTCAGCTTATTATAAAGCTTATAGCTAGACTAAACCCTGCTTAGGAATGGTGTTTGGGTAGGGAGAGGTCATTTAAATGTTAATATTTTCTATTTCTTCTGCTGGAAAATTTGTAAAATGTTAACATCTGCAGCATTTAAATACATGGATGTTATTTGAATGAAATGAAAAACAACACAAAGTTATTTAAAATGATTTTGATTATAAAAACTTTATTTAAAAAATAGGTATTTCCAATGAAATTACCAAAGTGGCATCACTGTGCACCAAGCAGTTAATTTGCATATACCAAAGAACCAGGATTGCAACCGAACAGAAGCACCGATAAGCATCAGTGTCACCCACACTACAAGACAAAAAAGTTGGGTCTTTTTGCAGCATTAAAATCATACTTCCCCTGAGCGGCATTCACAATTGTCTTGTCTTGTCTTGTCTCTCGGTATCCCCTGCTGACTCAGTGTCTACACAAGGCTTTCTGTAGTAGTATGTATGTTCCTTAATCTAATGAAAACACTATTGCTAGGAATGTGCGCAGAACAGAGAATTGAAGTATGGGAGCTCACCTAAGCTGTAAGACAACCCCTTTTAAAGGGATATTCCCTATTTTTGTGAAAAATGTAAAAAAAATAAACACTACAGCCGAAAGTATATGGCGAAGGTTTCAATAATTGAGTTTCTTTTCTTTTGTGTTGTGATTTTTTTTTTCTTTGCAGTATTTTACAGCATCATAAAGGTTAGAAGAGAGAAGACATTTATGGGAGAGCCTTTCCTGGGTTGTATACCAGAAAATAGGTTAAAAAAATGCGTCCAGCTAATGCAAAACTCCACCTACAACATAAATTTCGACAGCGCAGGTCCTAGTGCCAATGAATCTTAGCAATATCGAAATCTTGGAATATTTAGACAAACCAGTATAATACAAATATTTAGGAGATTCGTTTCTTATTTTTGCAGTAGGACACAGAATTGGTGACTCTGTCAATATGCTGAGCTCCCATTAAGTAGGAATTTGATTTTCTGAATTTGCTGTCCAAAATATTAATTTCGTTAAGTTGTTTTTTTTTTTTTGCACAATTTAATAATTTTTTATCTATTTACTTTTGCTTTATTTTCCTTTTATTTTGTATGTTTATAAACATAGACATACCCGAAATGTTGTAATTCACATGCATATCCTACATTATCATCAGGACTGTTCCCCCCTGAAAGGGGTTAATCCAATTGCTTCTGGATTGTCCCTGCACTTTGGGTGAGATTTGTACTAGAAGGAAAGCGCAGGAATTTATGCGCGTGGTGAACTCATTGGCTGGCAGTATGATGAAGAATTTGATGGTAATGCAGTCCCTTGGTAAAATAAAAAAGTGAGTGTAAAAGCTGAAGGAACAGGGCAATAGAAGGGTTTATAGTTGACATTATACTTGAGAGTTGGTCCTAATTCAAGTTACATTCTCCATGGCTATTATGTAGCTCATAAATTCAATAAAATGTTTTACTGTTACTATAAAAAATGACAGGAGGGGGGTTTTATGTTGTAAGTTTAGTCAGTCGCTCCCGGGCTTATAGAAGATTTCTCTGGCCATTATACCATTAAATCCACGCTCGGCAGGGCTGGCGTCCTCCATTACATCAGCTTACCATACTATATTTTAGAAAACTATGTAAACAGCTAAGATGGTGCTCACATATTTAACACTATCGTCCCTCGTGAAGGATATATTGATGACGTCTCTCCTTGCTGGAGCTGGTCATTATGAATGTGCTTATTCTTAATAATGTCTTATAAATTATATAGGGAATAACATATTACCTACAGTAAATTATATGGCCGCTACAAGTCACTGACAAGTCGGCTGACTGATTCATGTCACTGGGGTACTTATTTCTTTATGGTACAAGAAATGTTCTAATTTTTAAAATGATGAAGGAAATATTACTGTGTAATAGGAAAAAAAAAAAAATTTCACCCAAAAAAAAGTAAAAATTAAATTACCACTAAATTCGAAGTGTTTTTTTTGTTTTTTGTTTTTTTAAAATAAAAATACTATGCACTCATGTTTAGTGATATGTTTCTGGAAGAGCCATATGAAAAACAATATGGCTGTCATTATGGGGGTCATAACTTGAGTTTTGCCAAACCCCTGTGTATGGTAAATCCACCTTGTTATGAAGCAATTTTTCATCTGCGTGTGTATTGCTGAAGAACCAGGTAGATTCACCTTTCAGGAGTCTGGGAGAGCTGGGTAACATATCATTATTAATATTACACTATGTGTATCTATGCTGATCAGCCATAACAATAAAACCACTGAAAGGTGATGGGAATAACATGGATTACCTGGTGACCATGGCTCCTGTCAGGGGTTGGATATATTAGGCAGCAAATGACCAGTCAGTTCTTAAAGTTAGTGTGTAGGAAGCAAGAAAAATGGGCAAGCATAAGGATATGAGTGTCTCTGACAAGGGTAAAATGTTGTGGTGCTAGAGACAAAAACAAAAAAGCAGAGTTTCTCATGGGGCAGTACGCCTTAGCAAGGTTGAATAACATGCATATGTAATGTTGGTGAGTGGAATTGTGCGTTACTGTGGTGCAGCCGACCGGTACTCAGATCCAGGTGCCTGTTGTTATATTAATAAATATTCTCGAGTCCTTCATTGAGGCCACGAGGCACCTCATGGCCTTAATGAAGGACTTGAGAATATTTATTAATATAACAATAGGCCTTGTTTTCTTTCCCACATAATCCCCTCCTCCTTTCTGTTCCCATTCCCCCTCCTTCCCTTTCCTTGTCCCCCTTTCCCCTATTTCCCCCCTTTTTTTCCCCTTTCAGTCATCTTTCCCTTCCCTGCAATTTTCAGGTCTATTCTCCACTGACATTGTATATCCATTTATATTCATATCTACATAATATTTTAATGTATATACATATATATTTTACTTCTATTTTATTCATTTCACAGTATGGATTATACATATATACACATATGTATTCTCTATTGAGCATACATATATAAAAAGTTGAGGTTAAGCACTCATCTCTATAGGATTGGTAATCAAGTTACTCACTAATCTTAGAGTGACAAAACATTTTTACATGGGAAGTGTGGGGTCCCCCTTACATCTGAGATCTAGGGTTTCAGGCACCTACATATTAATACTCAGTCTGCCTTTTTACGAATGTACACTGTACCCCTCCACATTTATCGGACATTTAATCTCTTTTCCGGATTAATGGAAATCCGAACTACCGGCATTTTACATCCACAATATAAGCCATGGAGAATATAGATATACTGTTCACCTGTCACCTCGGTCGGAATCATATTCACTCCACGGTCAATGTTTCTTGTACATGAAAAACAAGGAAAGGAAAATAAAATCTTTTATTATGAAGATGCGCATGCGCGAACACTTGCAATGCTGTACGAGGATTCTATTCCCCCAAAAGAATACAATTACATCACGGGGGGATTTTTACAATACAGGACGCATGTCTTACCACAGATCTCTGCAGTCTCCTCCTTTCTGATCCCTATTGGCACTTGTTGTGTCCGGGTACAGAACATGGTTCTGTACAGTCCTAAAGTCCCCTCATGTAGAGTCCCTCAAGTTCACAGGGCTCTCCTGCAGGGTTCCCCCCTAAGTCATAATATGGTATTGTATTGTATTGTATATTAGGTATGGACATCTATTATAAGTATTGTATAGCGAATATAAGCAATATACAAATGTTATTAGGATATTTACCCTGTATAGGACCTTCCTAAGATCATGTGATCTGTCATGTGATGTGTTATCACATTATACCCAGAGTTCCAGGGGCACAGGTAACCACAGGCCACCAGCTACCGATGGGCTTTAGTCCAGCCCCCTGATATATAAGGGGCTGTAGTCTCCACATTCTCTCTCTGATCTATTATCTCTTGGTTCCTGCAAGCAAAGCAAGCACAAGTCCTGTGCAAGTCAAGTCCAGCATATCTAGGCGAAAGCTTATAAACCTGCAGCCACATCAAATCTGTGAGTACAAGTCAAGTCTCTACTGTCCCTACCAAAGTCATAACAGTAGTACAGTGGCCTGCATCATCATTATTACCACTACAAGTCCAAGCAAGCCTGAGAGGTTCCCGGTGTCCCGTCACCTCTGTGGAAGTTGGCTATTTGTAAAGACCGTTTTCTGCCTTCTTTAGTAAAGTTCCAGTTGCATCAAAACCTGATTTGGACTCTCATTTATTATATATCATTTTGGGTTGGTTGTCGGCAGTGCCCTACACCATACAACCACATCCTGGCGTCATGAACACTAGGGGTTAACAACATCTTGCCCCAGGGGTTAATACCATCTGGCCCCGTTACCTACACCGCTACACCCCGTGGTCCCGCGATAACACTGGGGTCACCACCAGTGGTCAAGTCCTGGGGAAAAAAAGTGTGGGAACTCACCCAAGATTTCCACTTAAAAGGGTACTCCACCCCTAGACATCTTATCCCGGTGGTCCCGCTACTGGGGACCCCCGCGTTCTCTCTGTTGCACCCGCCATTCGTTTAGGGCATTGGATGCAGCACCGGAGGCTCGTGATGTCACGGCCACAGCCCCTCAATGCAAGTCTATAGGAGGGGGCATGACGGCCATCACGCCAACTCCCATAGACTTACATTGAGGGGGCATGGCTGTGACGTCACAAGCTTCTGCCCCCCTTCACCAGTCATTCAGCACGGAGCAAAGTTCACTCCGTGCACCGGATGTCTGGAGTGACGCAGCCAACAGCGGCGGGACCCCCAGGATAAGATATCTAGAGGTGGAGTACCCCTTTATGCGCTGGTCCTGCAGGGGTCCTGCTAATGGGAACTGCGTTCCTGCTGTGGAAAAAGTGCAGGAACTCCGTTCCCATGAGTTCCTGCAGAACTTGAGCCCTGGTCACCACACACTAATGCAGAGGATGGCATTGGCGGGCTAGGTACATACCTCAGATGTCAGCACCGTATGACAGATTCAGCTGCCGAGATGTCACTGCTGACACTCGAGATCCGCTGCAGTTTTTTAAGAAATTCTTTTCACCCAATAACTTATTATGTAATTCACACAGGATTCCTGGTCATTAATGTTTATTTTAAGTATTTATTCCTGTATCTATGGTTCACAATCAGCTGTATGTTTTATTGTGTAATCAAATGACGTCACCCCTGAGTGCTGGTTGGCAATAACTACTGTGCCTTGGGGCTATATGAAATACGTCTGTATAACATTGTTTTATAAAAGCCTGCTGTAAATTGTGAAAGGATCACAGACCCGAAACACGTTTGTTTTAACCCCTTAAGGACCAAGCCCATTTGCACCTTAACCCCTTAAGGACCAGGGGTTTTTCTGTTTTTGCACTTTCGTTTTTTCCTCCTTACCTTTAAAAACTCTTAACCCTTTCAATTTTGCACCTAAAAATCCATATGATGGCTTATGTTTTTTGCACCACCAATTCTACTTTGTAGTGACATCAGTCATTTTACCCAAAAGTCTACGAAAAAAAAAATCATTGTGAGACAAAATTGAAAAATAAAAACGCCAATTTGTAACTTTTGGGGGCTTCTGTTTCTACACCGTACAATTTTTCAGTAAAAATGACACCTTCTCTTTATTCTGTAGGTCCATAAGATTAAAATGATACCCTACTTTTATAGGTTTGATTTTGTTGTACGTCTGAAAAAAATCATAACTACATGCAGGAAAATGCATAAGTTTAAAATAGTCATCTTCTGACCCCTAAACTTTTTTATTTTTCCGCATATGGGGCGGTATGAGGACTAATTTTTTGCACCGTGATTTGAAGTTTTTAGCGTTGCCATTTTTGAATTGAGCTGACTTTTTGATTGCTTTTTATTCATTTTTTCATGATAAAAAGTGACCAAAAATACGCTATCTTGGACTTTGGAATTTTTTTGCGCATACTCCATTGACCATGCGGTTTAATGAATGATATATTTTTATAATTCGGATATTTACGCACGCGGCGATACCACATATGTTTATTTTTATTTACACAGTTTTTTTTTTTTAATGGGAAAAGGGGGGTGATTCAAACTTTTAATAGGGGAGGGGTTAAATGATCTTTATTCGCTTTTTTTTTGCAATGTTATAGCTCCCATAGGGACCTATAACACTGCACACACTGATCTTTTACATCGTTCAATGGTTTCTCATAGGAAACCAGTGATCAATGATTCTGCCGCTTGACTGCTTATGCCTGGATCTCAGGCACTGAGCAGTCATTCGGCGATCGGACACCAGGAGGCAGGTAGGGACCCTCCTGCTGTGTCTCAGCTAATGTTCAGGATGCCACGATTTAGCCCCCTGAGCTAGCCAGCAACGTTTTAGTTTCACTTTAGACGCGTCGTTCAACTTTGAACGCCGCGTCTAAAGGGTTAATAGCGCGTGGCACTACAATCAGTGCTGCGCCCCATTAGCCACGGGTCCCGGCCGTTTTTCCAGATACGCCCTCCGTCCCCAACAGGTTAAAAGCAAATTTCACTGAAATTGGTTTTTGGGGGACATGTCACATTTAGGAAGCTCCTATGGTTCCATAACAGCAAAAAGAAAAAAAACAAAAACACATGGCATACTGTTTTGGAAACTACACCCCTCAAGGCATGTAACAAGGGGTACAGTGAGCCTTAATGGGGGGGAGGGTACATTTATATACTCAGAAGGGATGGTGTTACATATTATGGGGGCTTTTTTCCTATTACCCCTAGTGAAAAAATTAAAAAATTTCATTTTCAAGTCCATCTTTAACTAAAATTCTTCAAACACCTGTGGGGTGTTAAGGCTCACTATACCCCTTGTTACGTTCCGTGAGGGGTGTAGTTTCCAAACTGGTGTCGTGTGGGTGTTTTTTTGTGTGTTTATGTCAGAACCACTGCAACGATCAGCCACCCCTGTGCAAATCACCTCAAATGTACATGGCGCTCTCACTCCTGAGCCCTGTTGTGCTCCCACAGAGCATTTTACGTCCACGTATGGGGTATTTCCATACTCAGGAGAAATTGTGTTACAAATTTTGTGGGTCTTTTTTTCCTTTTTTTCTTGTGAAAATGAATAGTATGGTGCAACACCAGCATGTTAGTGTTAATTTTTTTTTATTTGTTTACAATAACAGGCTGGTGTAGACCCCAACTTTACCTTTTCATAAGGGGTAAAAGGAGAAAAAGCCCCCCAAAATTTGTAAGGCAATTTCTCCAGAGTACGTAAATACCCCATATGTGGCCCTAAACTGTTGCCTTGAAGCTTTCTGACACTGGGCTGTACAATGTGAATCTAAATCCATTGGTAATCCTCAGATTTCATGATGCCTTGCACACATTCAAGGCACCCAGAGGCAGCAAAACAACCTCAAAACATCATTGAACCTCCACCATATTTCACTGTAGGTACTGTGTTCTTTTCTTTGTAGGCCTCATTCCATTTTTGGTAAACAGTAGATGATGTGCTTTACCACAAAGCTCTATCTTGGTCTCATCTGTCCTTGAGAAATTTTCCCAGAAGGATTTTGGCTCACTCAAGTTCATTTTGGCAAAATGTAGTCTTGCTTTTTTATGTCTCTGTGTCAGCAGTGGGGTCCTCCTGGGTCTGCTGCCATAGTGTTTCACGGATAGTTTGCGCACTGATGCTCTCGGAGCCTGCAGGACAGCTTGAATATCTTTGGAACTTGTTTGGGGCTGCTTATCCACCATCCGGACTATCCTGCATTGACACCTGTCATAATTTTTCTCTTCTGTCCACGCCCAGGGAGATTAGCTACAGTGCCATGGGTTGCAAACTTCTTGATAATGTTGCGCACTGTTGAGAAAGGCAAATCTAGATCTCTGGAGAAGGACTTGTAACCTTGAGATTGTTGATATTTCTCCACAATTTTGGTTCTCAAGTCCTCAGACAGTTCTCTTCTCCTCTTTCTGTTGTCCATGCTTAGTGTGGCACACACAGACACACAATGCAAAGACTAAGTGAACTTCTCTACTTTTTATCTGCTTTCAGGTATGATTTTTATATTGCCCACATTACTTGCCCCTGTTACTTGCCCCAGGTGAGTTTACAGGAGCATCACATGCTTGAAAAAATCTTATTTTTCCACAATTTTGAAAGGGTGCCAATAATTTTGTCCAGCCATTTTTGGAGTTTGGTGTGACATTATGTCCAATTTGCTTTTTTTCCTCCCTTTTTTTTGGTTTTGTTCCAATAAACACAAATGGAATAAACATGTATAGCAAAACATGGGTTACTACAATCCTTTTCTGTGAGAAATAATTAATTGTGTAGAAAAATGTTAGGGGTGCCAACATTTACGGCCATGACTGTATAAAGTGTGTGAACATATCCGCAGGCTCCTACTGATCAAAAAATGTTGACATGTTTCTTGAACATCAATGCAAAAATCCAAAAGGCCAGACCACACCACCTTAGCAATATCCCGGGTGCGCAGATAATCCAGATCGATGCACTTCCAGCTGACGTATATGTAAAAATAAAAATGCTCCAGCATCCAGTCAGTGTTATTTGTAGTTTATTCCAAAAGCATATGCATG